>NC_133647.1:54937315-55077034 GCF_009905375.1 Apium graveolens
CATAAACCAGATATCTTGCTGATCAGGCAAAGATACCAATAAGTAACCTTTTCTACTGTAGATGGATGAATTCTTCACCGGTCATCACCCTGGCCGCATTAGGACCTCGCGCTAGACCGTTACCCGGCCACTCACGCGTTGATGGACTGCCACCCAGCCACTTACACTTTGATAGACCGTACCCCGGCCTGTCGCT
Source organism: Apium graveolens (assembly GCF_009905375.1). Classification (NCBI taxonomy): domain Eukaryota; kingdom Viridiplantae; phylum Streptophyta; class Magnoliopsida; order Apiales; family Apiaceae; genus Apium; species Apium graveolens. The sequence continues at coordinate 54,937,512 of NC_133647.1, forward strand.
TATGCCGACTCAATTAGATGGGCTTACTTCCCGAACATTGGGCAAGTAATCAATTCATTTATCAAAACAACAACCTTGTTGCGAATATAAAATACACCATAGAGCCGGATCCCTCAGGTTTTGAACGAGTATTTAAATCCCCTTTAAAAGGAAGATCTTAAATATAAAAATGAGTTTTGGGATCCGCTCTAACTTTTAAAAATCATTTTGAAGACTCGAAAACACTTTAAAGAGTGTTTGGAGTAATGCTGATTTAATGAAGTAAATCAGTCCCAATATATTTAGAAAATGTCTGAATATTATTATTTAAATAATATTCCCATAAAGAATAATCTTTATACAAATAGTTGAAGTAGAAGTTGTAAGACTTATACTTGAAATGAGTATTAAATAACCAAAGATATACTTATATGAAAGTACTATCTTTATTTGAATAATCGAAAATAAGTTTGATTATCGAAACATTATTCTTTAATAAAATACAGAATATATCTCAGCAAATAATCGGAGTCATAGATCCTCAAATGAATATTCAAATAATATTCATTAAATAATATAAACTGAGTCATAAGCCCTCGAATGAATATTCAAATAATATTCAAATAATAAAATAAAAGGAGTCATAAGTCCTCGAATGAATATTCGTAATAATATTCATTAAATAAAATAAAGTTATCGAATAAACCTTATTCGATTAATAGTTTTTAAAAACTATATCAATATATATATAAATATATATTATACTCGGGAGCCTCGCCTCCCGGTTTAGAAATATGTTCACCTTTTATCCCCTATACTAAGGGTAAACTCAAATACCGCTTATCTCTAGCATAGGTATTATGCAACTATAAGCATTTGAACCAACAGATATATAAATCAAGAATATGAAACAGGCATGCATATATACCATATCACATGCTACAATATATCGCAAGAATTTGCTAATAACCAATATGCATTTATCGCAAGATCATGCATATACACATATACATCACAACAACGGTTATACGGGTAGAAAACTTGCCTAAGCGACTGGGGGTTACGAATGGCTCGGGACGAGTCTGGTAACCTATAAACAACAAGTAAGTTGGAATTAAACCAAAGTCACTTGTAAATCTATACTTTAACTAACTTAGACTCTAACGCTTGTTTTGCGCTTACTGATTCTCTTAAGTCACTCGAGTACCCTCGGCTCCACCATTTTTAATAATTTAACCTTTACGAGTTTTAAGGCGATTCCTTCGCGAGTGTCTTACCAACTGCCTAACACACTTACCATAAATGTTTCATACATTAATTAACCCTTTTTGGTCTTTAACCTATGTTTCAAAGTAAGGCGAGGGGAAAAGTTTTGTTCGCGAAACGTCTTTACTTGAAACGGTCGTTTCTCCTAAACCGTGCATCGGAATCGAACGAACTATATATCAAAACGAAGCTCGTAACATGAGATATCTAAAAATGGCAGTGGTCATAATCTAGCAGGGGGTTCTCGGGTCCTAATGTTATGCACAAAAACAGTCCAAAGAAAATCGGACGTTACGACGGCTATGTTTACGCGATTACCAATGTTTAAACTACTCCAATTAACCACCAACCAACTCATAACCATCAATACAACAAAAATTCACCTAAACCATACCACATCAGTCCATAATCTCCATGGTTTTCAACTCAAACAACCACAATCAAGACCTATGAACTATAATCAAGCTTCAATTACCAAAACACTTCCAAATCAAACCAAACTACTAATAATCACAATCCATGCTTCTCATTTCACAACACCAACCATTAAACTTACTAACAAATAAAGTAAAGGCTAGGGTTTGAAGTTTATACCTTCCTTGGGAGGTGTTAAGTTGCTAGGAAGCCTTAGGGAGCCTCCTACAAGCTTGATCTTTCCAAAGAAATCAAGAACACAAAGTTAGGCTTTAAAGTTTCTAAAAGTCCGATTTAAAGAACTGTCAAAATGAGGGTCTTACCATGATTATTTGGACGAGACTTGTGAACAAGAGTTGTAGGCCATCTCAATACCTTTCCAATGAGCTATAGAACACAATATTTGAGTGAGAAATGAAGGAGATACAGCAGTTTTAGTGTTCTGGTTCTGTTTTGGCCGAGAGCATGAAGAACAATGCCTTGGTTTCTTTTTGATTTTGATGAAAAATGATTTGCTTGGCTTGGTTGGTTTGATTTTTGTGTTTGTTTTAGTAAATTACCTAGTTGCCCTTGATTTTGTGTGGTTAAAAAGCCACCACATCTCCTTCCTTCCCATGTCATGCTTGTGTCATCCTCATGATGTCATCCTCCCCTCCTTGTCCTCTTTCTATTGGTTGGATGACATCATCCCCACTAATCCCCTTGATTAACTTCCTAATCGTTTGCCTAATGACCGCTGATCTGTTATACGGTTCGCTTAACTTTCGTTTTCGTTTATCGTTTGAGGGATCATACCCGGGATCTTATTACTTAGGTTCCCTTAACCTTTCTCAATATATTATATTCCTATTATGATCCTCTCCTATAATCCTTTAATTTAAATCCTTTTTATCCTGTTACCTTTTTCTCAAATCTTTCCGTATCTAGTGTATTTCCGGGAAAAATCAAAGTGTTCGGATTTGGATTCTGACGATCTTTACATACACTTATATCCCATATAAAGTACTAATAAAATCTCAGAATATCCATATCAGAACCCCTACATAGTGTGGCATGAAAAGTTTTCTCATTCAGCAAAAACACTATTCATAAGGGTTTCAAAAATTTCCCAAAAATTGGGGTTATTACAAATGTTATGTCTGCACAGAATATGAATGTTCAGTTTGCTAACATGCCATTTGCACCTAATCCTTATTATGCTGCATTTAGTATGCCACAAATTCCATTTAGCATGTCATACTGGAATAACATGTTTACTAATAGCATGTCATTCCCTGTTAATAATAATATGCATGATAATTCTGTTGTAATGAATGGTTTCAAAGGTCAAACTGAAATGACCAAGGATGAATCTGATATCCCTAAGTCAAATGAGGTAAAACCTAAAAAACAGAAAAAGAAAGATAACAAGGCAGGACCCAAGGAAAATTGGGTACCAAAATCAACTTGATTTGATTTTGATGTGTGTAAGGAAACAGAAAGAATCTTTGGTACTTGGATAGTGGTTGTTCAAGACACATGACTGGTGATTCTACCCTGCTCACAGAGTTTAAGGAGAGAGCTGGCCCAAGTATTACTTTTGGAGATGACAGCAAGGGTTATATTGTGGGATATGGCTTGATTTCAAAGGACAATGTCATCATTGAGGAGGTTGCCTTAGTGGATGGTCTCAAACACAACTTGTTGAGTATCAGCCAGCTTTGTGATAAAGGCAACTCAGTAACCTTCAATTCAGGATCCTGTGTTGTGACTAATAAAAGAAGCAACAAAGTGGTTCGCACTGGTGTGAGAAAAGGAAATGTGTACCTAGCTGATTTCAACTCATCTAATGCAGAATCTGTAACTTGTCTTCTCAGAAAAGCAAGTCAGGATGAAAGTTGGCTATGGCACAAGAAGCTATCCCATTTAAACTTCAAGACCATGAATGAGCTAGTAAAGAAAAACTGGTTAGAGGTATTCCTCTAGTGGAGTTTTCTAAGGATGGACTGTGTGATACCTGCCAAAAAGGGAAGCAGATTAAAGCATCATTCAGGAAGAAACTTGATTAAACAATTGAAGAGCCTTTGCAACTGCTTCACATATATTTGTTTGGACCAATCAATGTATTGTCCATATCAAGGAAAAGATTTTGCCTAGTAATTGTAGATGATTGCTCAAAGTTCTCTTGGACATATTTCCTAAAGTCTAAAGATGAGGCTAGTGAAATCATCATCAATCACATAAGAAAAGTCAATAATCATCCTGATTTCAAGGTTAAAAGAATCAGGAGTGACAATGGAACTGAGTTCAAGAATTCTGTCATGAGAGCATTTTATGAGGAAAATGGGATTCTGCATGAGTTTTCAGCAGCAAGGACTCCACAACAAAATGGAGTAGTGGAAAGGAAGAACAGATCACTTATTGAAACTGCAAGGACAATGCTTGAAGAATCTAAACTTCCAATATATTTCTGGACTGAAGCTGTAAATACTGCATGCTACACTCATAATATTTCTCTAGTTAATCTTGCTAGATGCATGACTCCCTATCAATTGTTCAAGAACAAGAAACCAACTCTAAATTTTCTTCATGTCTTTGGCTGCAAGTGCTATATTCTGAGAAATCAAACTGATCAAAATGGGAAGTTTGATGCTAAAGCAGATGAAGGAATTTTTGTTGGGTATGCTGTTGGTATGGCATATAGAATCTACAATCTAAGAACCAACATTGTTGTGGAATCAATACATGTTGTGTTTGATGATAAAAAGATTGAAGGACTGAAAGATGGAGATTACCAATGACAGTGTCAAAGATGGAGATGGTTAGTGATGACAGTGATGATGAAAGTGATCAAGAAACAGTATCTAAGGATAATGCAGATAAATCTACTACCAATGAAGCAAAAAACTCAACATCTGTTGAGTTACATAATGCTTCATCCGTCGGGAGGCAATCTGTGTTATCCGTCGGGAGACAACCAACTTCATCCGTCGGTACTCAAAATTCACCATCCGTCAGGTTATCAAAAGGAGCAGGAAGTCAAGATAGATCACCTATAGAAAGTTCCCCTTTCTCAAATCAAAGTTCCACAAACTCAGGGGGAGTTTCTAACAATCAAAACTCAATCACACATCAAGACAACAATGAGGTTTCTTCATCTAGAGCTAATCTATCTCAACAAAGGAAATGGACAAAAGATCACCCCTGTGAGCTTATCATTGGTGATGTTTCTTCTAGAGTTCAAACAAGAAGAGCAACTCAGGAAGAATGTCTATACAGCAGCTTTCTTTCCAAGGAAGAACCAAAGAAGGTAGAAGAAGCTTTGTTGGATCCTGATTGGATTTTAGCTATGCAGGAGGAGCTAAACCAATTTGGAAGGAATAATGTATGGAAGCTGATGCCCAAGCCTAAAGGAAAGAATCCTATAGACACCAAATGGGTATTCAGAAACAAGATAGATGAAAATGGCATAGTAGTCAGGAACAAAGCTAGATTGGTTGCTAAAGGCTATTGTCAGCAAGAAGGAATAGATATTGATGAAACATTTGCTCCTGTTGCAATACTTGAAGCCATCAGAATCTTCTTAGCATATGCAGCCCATGCCAATTTTAAGGTCTATCAAATGGATGTCAAAAGTGCCTTTCTGAATGGAGATTTGGAGGAAGAAGTCTATGTCAGTCAACCTCCTGGCTTTGAAGATCCAAATTTTCCAGAACATGTCTATTATCTTTTGAAAGCACTTTATAGACTGAAGCAAGCACCTAGAGCCTGGTATGACACTTTTCAAAGTTCTTTTTGGAAAATCACTTCACAAGAAGTACTATAGATAAAACTTTATTTTTCAGAAATGTTAGTGGCTCTAGTATACTTGTTCAAATTTATGTAGATGATATTATTTTTGGCTCTACAGATGAGAAACTTTGCAAAAAGTTTGCCAAATTGATGCAAAGTAAGTATGAAATGAGTATGATGGGAGAACTAACTTACTTTCTTGGCTTACAAGTTAAGCAAGCTAGTGATGGAATATTCATTAGTCAAACTAAATATATTTTTGATCTTTTAAAGAAGTTTGATCTAATGGATTGCACATCTGCAAAAACTCCCATGGCCACTGCAACTAAGCTGGAATTAAACACTACTGAAAAGTCTGTGGATATTTTAAGTTATAGAGGCATGGTTGGCTTACTTCTGTACTTAACAGCTAGTAGGCCAGATATAATGTTTGCTACATGTTTATGTGCTAGATTTCAGGCTGATCCTAGAGAATCTCACTTAATAGCTATTAAGAGAATTTTCAGATATCTCAAGGGAACACCAAATCTTGGCATTTGGTACCCTAGAGATTCTGGTTTTGATCTAACTGGTTATTCAGATGCAGATTATGCAGGTTGTAAAATTCATAGAAAAAGTACAACAGGAACCTATTAATTTTTAGGAAACAAGCTTGTGTCCTGGTTTAGTAAAAAGTAAAATTCAGTTTCTACTACTACAGCTGAAGCTAAATATATTGCTGCTGGTAGTTGCTGTGCACAGATATTATGGATGAAAAATCAATTGCTAGACTATGGTTTGCAAGTTGAAAGGATTCCTATTTTCTGTGATAACACAAGTGCAATTACCATCACTGAAAATTCCGTACAACATTCAAGGACAAAGCACATAGATATCAAGTACCATTTCATAAGGGAACATGTAATGAATGGTACTGTGTAACTACATTTTGTTCCAAGTGAGAAGCAGCTTGCAGATATCTTTACCAAGCCACTGGATGAATCCACCCTCTCAAGGTTGGTAAGTGAGTTAGGTATGCTTAATCACTCTTAAATCTATCTGAGTTAATTTGCAAGTTGAAATGCAGCCAGAAACTTAATTGACTTTTCAGTCTTGGATGAAATTTTGGCTAAGTCAAAATTTACATCTCGACGGATGATCTTTATCCATCGAGTTTAATCATCCGTTGATATATTATTTTCTAACAATAATCAATTATGTTTTTGGAATATTTTATGTCTCAACGGATAACTGTCACACCCCCAACTTAACATACAAAATAAATAACTTTTACAATATTTAAAATATAGTAAACTTGACTGAAGCCAAGATCTTACAATTTAGGGTTTGGAACAGCCCAACACTACCATCTATTACAACTGATTTTTTTATCGAGTCCTCACACAAAACTATCTCTTATTCTACCTGAGCTCGGACATACGCATCGGTGTCATAGGTCTTACGTGTTGTCTGCTTGAATCTAACCATAGCTACTAGTTGTAATATCAGGGTAAAGCAAGGAGTAAGCCAAATGCTCAACAAGTGCTAAATAATACAGTACAAAGCATAAATCGAGATATATATAAAAGAATGACAATGCGAAGACGTAACCAATATTAACAAGAGATAAAACTTTGAGTGATGGCATCATTTGCTTGAATCAAAACATTTTCAAATTCATAACTTAAACAAAATCATTTTATGACGCTACGGATTACAGCCGGTGATCAGCCGCGAAGTAATCCCGAACCTCGCTGGGTTCTAAAACATTATTAGGATCCCTAGGCAACTTTTAAGCCTACAATATAGGTATGGAAAGGACTCGCGTCTCAGTCCAGATCCACTATTCAAAGAAAACATTTATCCCCCTTTGGGACTGAAAATCCATATTTTAATTATTTCAAAAACTGATGTCGATTCATGATAAAATCTCTTAAGTAGTAAACATTTTTATCAAGGGATTATAGATCAACTTGAAACACTGGGAATATGTCACCAAATCTCAGGGCCATGATCCACTAGACTTTAGTATATTAGGATAATTGAAAGGTTTCCATATACAAGAACTTTGACAAGGAAATTTAGCAAGGCTATTAGATATTATGAAAGAGTAATGCCAAACTAGGCTTAAAGCAATGGTTTTCGACAAGGTACAAGTACTAGAACATCAAGAAGATAAGCTTCATGAATACTAAGGGTGTTAAGGTATGAAGAAATGATCTTTAGCTCAAGGTATATCAGGATTGTCAAAATTTAGGGCAAGAAAAAGGGTTATCAATCAATTAAGAACAACTTTAAAGAATATCTGGCTTTTAGGTATCAAGGTACAGTTTCTATTGGGGTTCAAGCATCAGGGTGAGATGTCAATATTTTAGGAATCAATAGCATGTTAATCAAGAGGATCATTCAAGTATTATATTAAATTTTTATTTTCTCATGGCATTCCAATTACTTTGATATACTAGCGTGATACGACTTTTGATCTACTTGCAATATGTACTTGAGGGTTCATGGCATTTCTATATAATATAAAGATAGATTTAAGAATCGCTTAGTTCAAGTATATCAAGATAACTCAGGATAATCGCATCAATATATATGAACTAATTATCACACATTTGCAGTGTAAATGAAAAACAGGTTGAATCACTTGCCTAGAAAAAGGCTGGTCTGGTCTGGCTGGTAGGAGCAACTAGAAGCTTTACTCGACCTTTATGGCAAGTTTACCCTCGTCTCGAGATCCTACACAATTAATAATAACCTCATTATAATATACTCTCACCAACTCAACCTATTTACAACCCGAAATTAAACACAAATGGCACTTAGGCCTATATGCATGAAATTTATAATCACCTCATAAATACAATAGTACACATAGCCACATATACTCACATACCATATTTTAATACCAAATAATATCACACACATCATAATGCAACACTAGGCTTGGATGATCTCGATCCCCAACTAAGTCACTTGATCGCTAAACTAGACAAAGTCTCCAAATTGGGCCTTCTAACTCGATGTGCCTTTACTTAAATATCCAAAACCTATTGACCCTCACTTGGTCCTTTAACTCTAATTGCTTTATACTATCTTGCAACCATAGTGGTCAATCCAGGTCTCACTCATAGGTGCTCTAAAACTATGTGGTAAGTGAAAGTGCTCACTGGAGTAAATTTCAGAATGACATCTATGGTTTCTTAGGTGCATTAGACACTCTTAAACTACAGGTTTACCTCCAAAAATTCTACACTAGACTCTTTTGACCATAAGGCATCTCCCAAACTTGATGTGGCTCAAGGGTCTAGCTTGGGCCTCCTTGGGCTTAAGCTCAAAGTCCATGGTTCCCCTGTTTTTCTGGGCAGAAAACGCCCTGACTTGAACTAACTTGTGACACATGGTTCTAACTCAAATCCTATGAACTATGGTTGGAAAAACTCCTCTGACACTCCCTCTAACTAAGGCCCAACAGGGCCTAATGAGGGCCTACCCATGACATGGTCAAAACTTCCTATTTCTATGTTGCAACAAAACTGTCCCTTGCTGGACAGATTTTGTGATTCCACTCGTGCACCAAACCAAACGACTTGTAAATCTCCAACAAACACCTAAAACCTTTTATATACTCCTAATTCTAGCTTCTGGTGGCTTGGGCCTCAAAGTGCACAACAATGACATGGTCAAAACTCACTCTAAACCTCAGGGTACCGAACTGATTTTCTGCAGAAACTAAGACTCTCCTTTTACCAGCAAAATTAACTTAACTAAAATTAAGGTTTACCAGCAAAATATCACTTCGAATGATCAATAACTTCCAAAATTCAAGAGAAATCTACATGCATGCATGACTTCGAGTCTTTCAAACCAAAACAACATGATTTCCAAATAAATTTTCATTATAAATCAACATGCAAGCCTATCATGGATTATATCTAAATGACCACCTAGCATGCAAAGGTTTTTACCAAGATTTTACTAAGATTTTCATGTTATTATCACAAAAACATACAAAATGAAACAAAGCAACCAAAGCACCATCCATTCGGCTCCTATCAACTCATGGACGAATGGGTTAGGGTGAAAACAACATTTGCATAAGTGCAACACACTCATGTTTAGTCATTCTCAGCCCTATGATACTATAACTCATGGTGAAAGCCTTGAATTCACAAGAATCAAGGATATTCACTTTGAGTTTAACAAAAAAAAACATCACCATGCAAAGTCAACACATAAGTTTTCTACTCTAAACTCTTGAGATACACATGAACAACATGTAGGGAGTAAGATTACTTGATTATAGGATGATTATTTGAGTGAAGAAATGAAGAAAGAAGGGGATGGGGGCTTCGGTTTTGGAAATTTCCGAGAGGGAGGGGAGAAAGCCGAGAGGGAGGAGGAGAAGAAGAGGAGAGTGAAGTGGTGGAGTGAAAGTGGAGTGGTGATCACTTGATTTGTTTTTATGTCTTGATTTGACTATAATGTGAGTGGGTTTGGGTACTGACAAAAGTAACCTTCTAGCTAGAGTTAGGCTATCTTGCATGCAAGTTCAAGGAGGTAATTTAGCTAATAATGTGAGTGGGTTTAGAAATGTCTTCTTTGTCCTTGAAGAGTATAGAAAGGTGGTTTGCATGCAAGGGCTTCCTTGTAATTTGCTAATTATTACAACTAAAATTTGTAAAGATTTATTTTTATAAAATAAAATACAAGTTCAAAAATTATAAAATTTATATCATAAAATAACTTGAATTTTCAGAAATTTTAAAAAATCACTTTCAAAATTTATGAACAAAATAACTTTTAAAAGAAAATTTTTCCAAGGTTTAGAATATTCCTTATAAATCAAAAATAAAGGAAATAAATAAACTTTTGTTTTGAAAAATCATATACTACATAAAGAAAATTTATAATACAGAAATTTTCATTCACACAAACGTACAACCATTAAGTATATTTACATTCGACTCTAATATTATACCAAGTCCACAAATAATATTACACAAAATGTCGGTCGTAACATCCTCTCCCCCTTAAGGGATTCTGTCCCCAGAATCTAAGAGAACAGATGAGGATACCGGGAATGCATGTCAGACTCTAACTCCCAAGTTGATTCTTCGACCTTGGGGTTCCTCCAAAGTACTTTCACTAACTTTACCGACTTATTCCTAAGATTCTTTACTTGCCAGTCGAGTAATTTGACAGGTTACTCCACAAATGACAGGTCTGCCTGAATTTCTACAGGTTCATATTCTATCAAATGGCTGGCGTCAGGATTGTACTTTTTAAGCAATGACACATGGAACACATTATGCACATGCTGATACTGAGGTGGTAAGGCTAACTCGTAGGCTACCTTCCCCACTTGACTCAAAATCTCAAAAGGACCTATATATCTAGGTGCTAACTTCCCCTTCTTGCCAAATCTAGACAACCCTTTTCTTGGTGACACCTTCAACAAAACGGCTTCGCCTACTTGGAATCGAACATCCTTACGTGCTGGATCCGCATACTTCCTCTGTCTATCTTGAGCAGTAAGCAACCTCTTCTGAATTAACTTGACTATTTCATGCAGCTGTTGTACCAATTCTGAGCCTAGAATCCTTCCTTCTCCTACTTCATTCTAACTTGTCGGCGATCTACATTTTCATCTGTACAAAGCTTCGTATGGTGGCATGCCAATACTGGAGTGATAGCTGTTGTTGTAAGAGAATTCTATCAATGGAAAGTGGTCGTCCCAACTTCCTGCAAAATCGATTGCACAACTGCACAACATGTCTTTGATTGTTTGAATTGTCCTTTCGCTCTGACCATCGGTCTGCAGGTGGTACGACGTACTCATGTTCAACTTCGTGCCAAGACTTTCTTGAAATTGCTTCCAGAATCTCGAGTTAAATCGGGGATCTTTATCTAAAACTATCGATACGGGTACTCCGTGCCTTAGTACGATTTCACGCACGTACAGATGAACTAATTTGTCCAATGATGACTTCTCATTAATTGGAAAGAAATGCGCCAACTTTGTAAGGCGATCAACTATAACCCATATAGCGTCATGTTCGGATTTCATTCGCGGTAGTCCCACTATAAAGTCCATAGCAATATTTTCCCATTTCCATTCTGGAATCTTTAGGGGCTGAATTAATCAGCGGTCGTTGATGTTCTGCCTTCACTTTCTGACAAGTATAACACTTTGCAACCCATTCTGCCACGTCTCGCTTCATATTTGGCCACCAAAAGTTCTGCATTAAGTCCCGATACATCTTGGTGCTCCCCGGGTGGATTGAAAATCTTGAATTGTGGGCTTCTTGTAGGATCTTCTTCAATTCAGGTACATGATGAATCCAAATTCTTGAGGAAAACCTTAGTATACCTTTCTCATCCCTTTGAGTGCCAATCTCTTCTCCAGTTAGTTGATTCTTCTCTTTCTCCATTACTTCTTCCTGACATTTCCTTATCCTTTCCACTAGTGTAGGCTGAAAAGTCATTGCACGATAAACTTCTTCAACTATTCCACAATCACAAAGTTCTAATCCAAATTTCTTAATCTCTTCAGACAATTCCTTTGGTGTTGCCATCATATTCAATCTCTCCTTCCTACTTAAAGCATCGGCTACAACATTCGCCTTTCCAGGATGATAATTTATTGAGCAATCGTAGTCCTTGATCAATTCCAACCATCTCCTTTGCCTCATATTGAGCTCCTTCTGAGTGAAAATGTACTTTAAACTCTTTTGATCTGTGTAGATTTCACACTTTTCTCCGTAGAGGTAATATCTCCAAATCTTAAGTGCGAACACTATGGCGGCTAGTTCTAAGTCATGGGTCAGGTACTTCAACTCATGCGGTTTTAACTGTCTTGATGCATACGCCATCACCTTATTGTGTTGCATTAGCACACAGCCCAATCCTTTATGTGAAGCGTCGCTGAAAATCACAAAGTTTCCTTGGTCATCTGGTAGTACTAACACCGGAGCCGTTACCAATCTCTATTTCAACTCTTGAAAGCTAATCTCACATTCTGCACTCCATTCGAACTTCTGATTCTTCCTGGTTAACTTAGTCAATGGCATGGCGATTTTCAAAAAATCCTTGATAAACCTTCTATAATACCCTGCCAATCCTAGAAAACTTCGTACTTCTATAGGTGTCTTTGGCCTCTCCCAACTCATAATCGCCTCAATCTTTACCGGATCTACTTTAACTCCTTCATTTCCAATGACGTGTTCCAAAAATTGAACTTCCTTTAACCAAAACTCACATTTAGAAAACTTAGCATACAACTTCTCTTGCCGGAGTATCTCCAATGCTATCCATAGATGCTGCTTATGTTCTTCTTCCGACTTTGAATAAATAAGAATGTCATCAATGAATACCACTATGAACTTGTCCAAATACTTTTTAAATACCCGATTCATCAGATCCATAAATACGGCCGGGGCATTAGTCAATCCAAACGGCATTACTAAGAATTCATAATGTCCGTATCTGGTCCTGAATGCTGTCTTGAGAATATCTTCTTCCTTGATCCTTAATTGATGGTATCCTGATCTCAAGTCAATCTTCGAAAAGAACTTTGCTCCTTTCAGCTGGTCAAATAGGTCATCTATTCTTGGTAGCGGGTAGCGGGTAGCGGTTCTTGATCGTTACCTTATTCAACTCCCGATAATCTATACATAGCCGCATACTTCCATCTTTCTTCTTTACAAACAGAACAGGTGCTCCCCATAGCGACGTACTTGGCCGAATCACTCCTTTATCCAACAATTCTTGTAGCTGGCTCGCCAACTCTTTTATTTCTTCTGATGCCATCCTATATGGGGCCTTTGAAACTGGTTCTGTGCCCGGAGCAAGGTTGATCTCGAACTCAATTTGTCGATCTGGTGGTAAGCCTGGTAGTTCGTCTGGGAACTCGTTAACTACGGGGATATCTTCTATGCTGGGATTTCCCTTTTCTGAATCCACCACATAGGCTAGGAATGACTCACAACCTTTTCTAAGTAGCTTCTTAGCCTGAACGATTGTAAGAAACAGTTGCTCTTGCCTCTGTCCCTTAAATACTACCTTCTCTCCACTCTTCGTCTTTAAATACACTTTCTTGCTCTTACAATTAGTCTGGGCATTATTCTTCCCTAACCAATCCATACCTAAAATTATATCGAACTCTCCCAACTTGAAGAGTATCAAGTCGGCTGTAAACTTATGCCCCAAAATATCAATCTCACACTTCGGACAGAATTGATTCACATGAATCTTCTCTTGGTTCACAATTACCATATTTACTACCTCGTTCATAATCATTTTATCACATTGAAGTTTATCAACAAAAGTTTCTAATATGAAAGATCTTGTTGCTCCCGAATCAATCAATACTTTAGCTTTGACATTATTAAGTAAAAGTGTACCTGCTATCACCTCAGAGTTCTGAACAGCGTCTTTCATTTTCAAATTGAATGTCCTTGTTGTTGCTTGTGGAGTTGTTGTAGGCGATGGAGGTAATGCCAATACCTCAGCTGGCACGCTTGCACTGGTACTTGCCACATTCATTAAAGCTTTGACTGGTCCGATTATCTTGCACTCCCTAGCTATGTGTCCAGTCTTTCCACACTTGTAACATGTAACTCCTGGCTTCGGCATCTTACACTCATTGGCCAAATGTCCCTTCTGGTTGCACCTATAGCATGTCATGCTCAGCTTATTACACACTCCGGGGTGCCTTCTTCCACAATGCTTGCATTCCGGTCTCTGGAATCTGTTTTCTCCAACTTGTCCTTGGCTTGCCTGGTTGTTCCCCTTCGATTCTTGTCTTTTGCCCAAATTTTCCTTCTTTTGAAAATTTCCGCCCTTATGGAATCCAATCCTCTTTACATTTCGATCTTGTGAATTTCCGGCTTCAGACTTTTCTCCATAAAATGGAACCTTTCTCTTTTTGTTATCCCTTTCCTTTCTTGACTGCATCCCATTGTTCTCAATCAGAGCAGCTTTCTGTACTACTCCCGCATAAGTATCAAGCTCAAACATAGCCACTCGATCTCTGATCCAAGGCTCCAATCCTTGTTGAAATATCTTCGCTTTTTCCTCCTCAGTGCTGGTATACTTTGTCACAAAACTTGACAACTCGGTGAACTTCTTCTCATACTCCATTACAGACATATTCCCTTGCTTCAACTCAAGAAATTTAAGCTCCATCTGATTCTGCATGTACTTAGGGTAATACTTTTCCAGAAATAACTTCTTAAATATTTCCCAAGAAACTTGCTGAGTTGCTTCCATAGCTTTTACTGATTCCCACCAATAGATGACTTCGCCCTTCAAGAAGTAAGTAGCATATGGGGTCTTCTGATCGTCCCCTAACTGTACCAACTCAAAAGCCCTTTCCATTTCCTTAATCCATGTGTTAGCTATTATTGGATCAGTGGTATCATGAAATGCAGGTGGATTCACATTCTGAAAAGCCTTGAAAGTGACAACTTGTCGAGGTGGTACTGGTGGTTCAGGTGGTTGGTGTGGTTCACGATTATCTTCATTTTCAGATCGTTGTTGAAGAATTAGTTGTTGTTGAGCTATAGCATCGGTTTGTTGTTGCAAAGTTTCCAGTAATCGAAAAATATTTGGATCTGTGGTAGATGTGGTTGTTGGGTTCTTCTTTTTGGGTGGCATGATCCTTGAAATAAGAGTTATATCAAAACAGGTATGAATAATGAAATAATTCAAGGGTATCGCATGGCATTCTTATTTACATATGAGGTCAAGTTTCAAATTAAACAGATATGGTGATGCATATAAAGGCATAAAATAACAGTTGAGAGCAAATGGAACGATAGTGCATAATAATTGAAATTTTAAGGTCACAATACATCGGGATTAGGACAAAGTTTGATTCTAGGAATAACATGCTTATTTAAAGGAAACAACTGGGAATTCTACGATGTCTGATAATACAACAACATGGAAGGTAGATAATGGAAAGAACTAAGGCTCCACTCCATCAGAACGGGGCTTGGTAGTCTTCTCCTCTCGAAGCGTTTTCACAATGCTCTGGAGCTCATCCGCCACCATCTGGATGATATACTGGCTGGTGCAGTCTCGGTGCGATGGCATCTCTTCAAGCTTAGTGTTAACGTACTGAACCAAAGTCTCAAGTCTCGCAGTCATCTGCTCCTTCGGCTTCCCTTCATAGTTTCGGCTGTCCGGGTACACGTTCTTCAGTCGGTCTATCAGTCGGTCGTACTTTCCCTAAAGCATATTGTGGCACCCTCCAAACCCGGGTCAGAAGTTTGGGGTCCACACACACACCTTAATTATAACCTGCTTATAACAATAATAAAGATAATAATAATATATGCAGTGACCCTACTTACCAACCACCACGGACCGCAACAGGTTAAAGTATGCACACAAGCCAAACACACTAATATATTACAAACCGTTTAAATCCCAACTTTTTCAAACTCAAACTGAGTATTAAACATTATTACAAACTTTTACAAACTTAAATTATCCCAAAAGAAGCCTACTAGCTCAGCATTCTCAATCTGAACCCCTAGCTCCCGCGCTGGACTAGGGATCCTTGCTACCAACTGGTTCCTTTTTAACTGGAAAGAATATAAACAACATCGCACAAATGAGCTAACTAGCTCAGCAAGTCATAATGACAAAACTGAGAATAATGATCATCAGGTGAATATGATTATGATATCAAGTGAACAATGGATTATGATTTAGAATTGGATATTATACTTTTAATTTAAAACCAAGGTTAGGCTGCTGATCAGTCACGCACTAACCCCGAGCAAGGCACACAACATTGCTCTAACTACTGGATCCAAGGCACACATTGGCCTAACTTGACCATTATATGGTCTGACCACGAATCTGGTCTACAATTTTATAAAACCAATCCAATTCTAACATAATAACAGAATATGCAATAATAAACAATTAACCGAAAATATTAACAACAATAAATGTTTAACACTGAAAGGGTTTCAATCCTTGTAAGGATCAATAAGGCAATTTAAAAGCTTGGATGCTGGGTAATGAAAGAATTGGATAACAAAGGAATCAACATTTCAGGGTTTCAAAGATTTAGGCTTTCAAAGCATAGGATACAAGGATTGAATGTACAAGTAATTCAGTTCAGTGTTTGGGATTTTGTTTGCATGTATTTGTGGAGTAATATCGTATACTTGAGATTTGTGTTTAGGTATACAAAAATCAATGGTCTAGAAAGAATAAGGTTTATGGCTCAAGAATAATAACTGGAATCAGAGTTTAGGTTTCAGTACTTCAAATCACTTGCAATATCAATCTGACTATCAAATACTACAATATCTCGAGAAAGTTCAGAACACTTGCCTGATATTAGCTTACTACACTGCACTCGTTTCCACTCACAAGTGTCTTACTCTTCAACTATCTGTTTCCCTTTCCTACGTCTTGCCTCTTCTGCTCACATATCATAAGCATCTATCAATAATTTACTCATGGAATTCTATTTAACACATACTTCTATCTACCCTTCGTTTTACCCAAATCCGATTAACGGATTGAAAGTTATGCAATAATCAAGTAAACACCGAATATATAGACCGATAGTCAATTAACAAGTCATATATAGCACATAATACATCACGTAATCAATGATATATTATTTATAAAGAAGTCTCGGGTCATAAATAGGCTTTCTGATATTTAAAATGATTTTTAAAATATTTTTCAGAATTAAACCGGGTCGTTGGATCAATTTCGGGTTAATAAACAGGGTTCGGTTGGCCAATTCTGGCTCTGAAATAATTTTAGAATAATTATCGAGCCTTGAAAATAATTTAGAATAATATTTTAAAGCTCGAAACTATTTTTTGGAATTTTTAAATCATTTTTAAATAATTAAATCTAATTAAATAATTAATTAAAATCAATTAATAATTAATTAAATCAATTAATCAATTAATTTTCGAATTAATTGACCAATTAATCAATTAGAAATTAACTGAAATTAATTAACTAATTAATTAGATTTATTTGTGAATTAAAAATAATTTTCAGAATTAAAATAATAATTTTTCGAATTTTCAGAAATTAAAAACGAATTTTTATAATAAAAATAAATAGAAAATATGATTTTTAAACATTTTTAAAACAGAAATCCAATTTTTGCAAAGTCTGGAAACTACAGGGACCAAACTGCATCGTTTTCAAAACTGCAGGGACCAAACTGCAATTTTGCAGTCCAGTCGCCGGAAAAAAGTTGGGGATGGCCGGAGAACACGTTCCCGGCGTCCTCACCCCACTAACACCTCCAGATCACATCTACACAACACCAGGAACACAACCATGCAATCAATTCATCCTAACAATCCCTGAGTTGGACGGAATTTGGCCGTGAAATTTTCCAGTTTCCGGCGAACATTGGAAAACTTCAAAACACAACTCCCTTCTCTACAGACCTCGTTGGTTCATGAAACTTATACGACTAGATTGCAAATTTCACAGAGAACACAACCCACTATAACACAACATCAATCTATCACATAATAAGAAACCCCCAAATTTCAATTAAGAACATTCATACGGGTTATAAACCCTAATTTTAAAATTCGAAAATCAAACTCAAATTTGAACATGTTATTGAACTCCAAATCAGACATATGACATATGAAAATCATCAGGAAAACAAGCTCTACAACATGCAATCATCAAATCATACAAACAATCATCCGAACAAAAATTCATATTTTTAATAAAATAAATTCGAAAATAAATAAATTTTTAGAAAAATAACCTTGATTTCTGCAGGTGTATGGATTACAGAATCTGGTAGAGCTCTTCAAGACCTTCAGATTGGTTACTCGAGCTTTCCAAACCGAATTCAATAACACCTCCAAATGCTTGTTTGATTCTTAGAACAGTTCTAGGAAATTAGGGTTTTTCTCTGAAAATTATATAATTATCTGTCTGCAAATGATTTTGATACAAAATAAAATATGGTAAAATGCTATTTATAATTACGGAAAATTTGTATCCCGTTGGATCATTCCGGATATAAAACGGTACGTTTATTTGTAAAAACTGATCCAAACGGTATCGGTTTTCGGGATAATTATCCAAATCAGTACAATTTGTACTGCGGTCTTGGTCTCAGCTCCTGGTTACACGTATTACGAAGTGATAATTATGATAGTTTAATAAAAAGCTCCCGTTTATCGAAAATACGGGTTTTATTGATTTACCGAAACGAATATTGTATCGAAAATGTTGCGCCGGGACCCGCGCAGGACAAACTGTACGCCGGATCGAAAAAGTCGAAACATGGAAAATGCTCGAAATATTACAATTAGGTTACGAAGGAGTTCTCGAAAGAGTTTCAGGTTCCAAAAACGTAACAACGGGTGACGTCGGTTGGTTCCCGTTTTTATAAAATAGATTTTAATTACCCGAAAAAAGATTTTAGAAATTTCATATGATTCTTATAAATCCATAAACCAACATAAAAATAATTAGGAAGATATGACAATTATCTATATTTTATTTTGGACATATAAAAATTAAAATACTCAATTAATATTATTTTTGAATATTCAGGTACAGATACCACTTAACAATTAGCTCAAAGAATAGATACTGAACACACATAATAATTATATAATAAAAATAATTACACGATATATCCCGGATATTACATCCTTCCCCCCTTAAAAGGATTATGTCCTCAGAATCTCTAAGAAAACAAATGAGGGTACTTTTCTCTCATATCACTTTCTAACTCCCAGGTTGACTCTTCAACCTTTGGGTTTATCCACAATACTCTTACTAACTTTACCGCTTTATTTCACAATACTTTCTCTCTTTCCTCTAGAATCTCTATCGGATTCTCTACATATGATAAATCTGCTTGAAGTTCTATTGGCTCATATTCTATTACATGCCTGGAGTCTGGATTATATTTCTTAAGCATTAATATGTGAAAAACATTGTGAATGTGCTCCATGTACGGAGGTAACGCCAATTCGTAAGCTACTTTGCCAATACGCTTTAGGATTTCAAAAGGTCTGACATATCTTGGGTTTAGCTTCCCTTTCTTCCCAAACCTCGTTAGTCCTTTCCACGGTGATACTTTCAATAATACCAAGCTTCCTTCTTCAAATTCTATATCTTTTCTTGACTGGTCTACATATTTCCTTTGACGATCTTATGCGGCTATTAATCTTTTCTGGATAATTTCAATAACTTCCTTTATCTGCTGCACCAATTCAGGTCCGAGTATTTTGCGTTCTCCTACTTCGTCCCAATATACTGGAGATCTACATATGCGTCCATAAAGGGCTTCATAAGGTGGCATCCCAATACTGGCATGATAACTGTTGTTATAAGCAAACTCTACCAGGGGTAAATGCTCGTCCCAACTTCCTTTGAAATCAATAGCACAAACACGTAGCATGTCCTCGATTGTCTGGATCGTTCTTTCACTTTGGCCATCCGTTTGAGGGTGATAGGTTGTACTTATATTCAATCTTATTCCCAAACATTCTTGAAAACTCTTCCAAAATCTTGAATTAAATCTTCGATCTCGATCAGATACAATAGACACTGGAACTCCATGACGAACTACGATCTCTTTCAAGTACATATGAACTAACTTGTCGAGCGAAAATCTTTCATTTATAGGCAGAAAATGAGCTGACTTGGTAAGTCTATCTACTATAACCCAAATGGCATCATGATTAGTCCTTGTCCTTGGTAATCCAACTATGAAATCCATGGTAATATGTTCCAACTTCCATTCTGGAATCTCCAATGGCTGTAGCAATCCGCTTGGTCTCTGATGCTCTGCTTTAACTCTCTGACAGGTATAGCATTTGCTAATCCATTCCGCAATTTCCCTCTTCATCTCTGGCCACCAATAATTCTTCTTTAAATCTCTGTACATTTTGGTACTCCCTGGATGGATGGAATATCTTGAACTATGTGTCTCTTGTAAAATTTCATTTTTCAGCTCCGTTACTGGTGGAATCCAAATTCGTGAAGAAAACCTAAGAATACCTTGATCATCTTGTTGCGTGCATAATTCCTCACCTACCAAACTATTTATATCTTGATCCATTACCTCTTTCTGGCATTTCTTTATTTTCTCCAATAACTCCGGTTGGAAAATCATACCGTACACTTTTGCTTCCTCAGGCTTGCAAATTCTAATCTCCAATTCCAATTTTTGAAATTCTTTACATATCTCTTCAGGTACGGATAACACATTTAACTTTTCCTTCTGACTTAACGCATCTGCTACAACATTCGCCTTACCGGGATGATAATTAATCGAGCAATCATAATCCTTGATCAATTCTAACCATCTCATTTGTCTCATATTAAGTTCCTTCTGGGTAAATATATATTTCAAACTTTTGTGATCCGTGAAAATCTCATATTTTTCTCCATACAAATAATGTCTCCAAATCTTCAAAGCAAATACTATGGCTACTAACTCCAAATCATGAGTAGGGTACTTCTGTACGTGTGGTTTCAATTGCCTTGACGCATACGCAATCACCTTGTCGTGCTGCATAAGAACACATCCTAATCATTTGTAAGAAGCATCGCTATAAATTACGAAATTCCCTTGATCGTCTGGAAGTGACAAAACAGGTGTTGTGATTAATCTCCGCTTCAATTCCTGAAAACTTTCTTCGCACTTGTCATTCCATATAAACTTTTCATTCTTTCGTGTAAGCTTTGTCAATGGTGTTGCAATTCTTGAGAAATTCTGAACGAATCTTCGATAATATCCTGCCAATCTCAAGAAACTTCTTACCTCAGTGGGTGTTCTCGGTCTTTCCCAATTCGTAATTGCCTCGATCTTTGCTGGGTCCACTTTGATCCCTTCATTACTGACTATATGTCCTAAGAACTGAACTTCCTGTAGCCAAAACTCACACTTCGACAATTTAGCATATAACTTCTTTTTCCTTAAAATCTCCAAAGTTGTCCTTAAATGTTCCGCATGATCCTCCTCCATTTTTGAATAGATCAAAATATCGTCTATAAATACTATAACGAACTTGTCCAAATATTCCTTGAAAATTCTGTTCATCAGGTCCATAAACGTTGCTGGGGCGTTGGTCAATCCAAAAGACATCACTAAAAACTCGTAATGTCCATACCTTGTTCTGAAAGCTGTCTTTGGTATATCTTCTGATTTGATCCTCAGTTGATGATATCCCGATCTTAAATCGATTTTGGAGAAATACTTGGCTCCTTTCAATTGGTCAAACAAATCATCAATTCTGGGTAACGGATACTTATTCTAGATTGTCAACTTGTTGAGCTCCCTATAGTCGATGCACAGTCTCATGCTTCCATCCTTCTTCTTGATAAATAATACCGGTGCACCCCACGGGGATACGCTGGGTCTGATTACTCCTTTCTCTAACAGCTCTTGTAATTGCTTTGCTAACTCTTTCATCTCAACGGGCGCCATTCTATACGGGGCCTTGGATACTAGTTCGGTTTCAGGTGCTAAGTCGATTGCAAATTCAATTTCTCTATCTGGAGGAAGTCCTGGTAACTCGTCGGAAAACACGTCTGGAAATTCCTTCACAACTGGAATATCTTCAAGTTTTGCTGGCTCCTGACTTCTGTCAATCACATATGCTACGAAATGCTCACATCCTTGTCGTAGTAACTTCTTGGCTTGAATCATCGTTAATAACTTATTTACCTGCTTCTGTCCCTTGAACGTTACTATTCTTTCGTCTGGCGTTTTCACCATTACATTCTTATTTCGACAATCTATCTGAGCATCATGCTTAGATAACCAATCCATCCCTAATATAACGTCAAATTCTCCTAACTTAAATGGTATCAAATCTACACAAAACTTACTACCAGAAATCTCAACCTCACAATTTCCACAAACTTGATTCACAGTTACACGTTCTTGATTTGCTAACTCCACAGTCATTATTTTATTTAAATACCCAACTGGACAATTTAACTTACTAACAAAATCTTGTGAAACAAACGATCGAGTTGCTCCCGAATCTATTAACACTTTGGCACATAAAGAATTTACATTAAGCGTACCTGCCACGACATCCGTATCCTGGATCGCATCCTTCACCGACATGTCAAAAACTCTAGCCCTCGGAGTCTCATTCACTGTTGGGGTAGATCCCATAATCCTTAATGCATTACTGACTGGGGCTGGTGTCTTGCAATCCCTGGCCATATGTCCTGGCTTTCCACATTTAAAGCATGTGAATCCAATGGCTGGAACCTTCACTGCTGGATTTCGGTAGGTTGATCCTTATTTGCTGGCTCTCTTGCTGGCTGATTTCGGCACTCCCTCGAGTAGTGCCCTTTCTGGTTGCATTTAAAACATACCACATTCAACTTGTTACAAACTCCTCCATGCTTCTTTCCACATACTTGACAATCTGGACAAGTTAATCTCAACTGATTCGGCTGATTCACATTAGCTGGACGATTGCCCTGGCCTCCGTCTCCTGCATTTTGTCTCCTGAAATTAAAATTTCTCCCTGGCTGAAACTTGCCCTTCTTAAAATTTAGAAACTTCCCTGTTTGTGACTGACCCTCACTTCCCTCAACTTTCCTTTTCTTGCTTTCCTTTTCTTTCTGGAACATCTCACTCTCTGTCTCTGCGATCATAGCTTTCTGTACAACCCCGGCATAGGTATCCAATTCAAAAATAGCTACCTTCCCTCTGATCCATGGCTTCAAGCCTTGCTGGAATCTCTTAGCTTTCTTTCTATCAGTATCAACATACGACGGCACATACCTTGACAATTCCTCAAACTTCCCCTCATAATCTGTTACCGACATGTTCCCTTGCTTTAATTCTAAAAACTTCAGCTCCATTTGATCCTGAACAAACTGAGGAAAATACTTTTCTAAAAACAATTCCTTAAACCTTTCCCAAGTAATAACATATGTGCTTTCCAATGTCTTCACCATCTCCCACCAATAGGTGGCCTCATTCTTCAGATAGTAACTTGCAAATCCAACCTTCTGCTCCTCTTTCACTTTTACCAAGGCAAATGCCTTCTCTATTTCCTTTAACCACACATTTGCTTCAATTGGTTCTAAGGAACCCTTGAATTCTGGTGGGTTTACTGCCTGAAAAGTTTTGAAAGTTACCAGGGGATTGGTCTGTCTCTGCTGTTGTTGTGCCAGGTGAACTGTTTGTTGGGCCAAGATTTAAAGAATCTGGGCTATTGCTGGGTCCATGGGTCCTAGGTTCACATTTTGGTTTGTATCATCTTGGTTGTTATTATTGTTGTTGTTGGTTTCTTCATTCTGGGTGTTGGTGCGGGTATTTCTTCTGGGAGGCATTTTCTGAAAAGAATCAATCAATTTATTTAGCTTTTGAATCAAATTTTTGTATAAAAGAAAAGTTTTGTAAAATAGGAATATCTCTTTTTGAAAACAGTGGTAACTAAGTAAATTGCATGCTTCTTTACAGAATATAAACAGTTATGGAAAACAGGGTACATGGTATCACAGGGTATACTGGTGCAATAAATAAGGTAAAGTAAAACAGGTGCAATAAAGTAAATGACAGTGTTGGAAAGGAAAAAGGTACTGATATATATAGATCAAAAGTTTTAGGTAGTACAAGCGTAAAGACGCTTTGAAAGTAAAAGCAAAAAGGGTACAACAACCTACTCACTAGTCAGCATCGCTATTCTATAAATACAACTCAAGAGTCTACTGATACACACTACACACTACTGTACATACTACATGACCATAACAACACTGCTCAGCATCTCCATCTCAAAATCTCTGGCTCATGGCAAATCTGGACCTCCTATCTCCTCAAGCTCCTCTAGAACCCACTTAGCCCACTCCACTAGGAAATCAGGGGTGATGTCCTCATATGTAGCCTCAGCAATCCTCACGACAGCTGCTCTACAAAATGCCTGGAGCCTCTCCCTAAGTCGCTTTTCACCACTCCCCATCTCTCTGGTATGCATGATATGCAATAACTCCTGGATCTGACCCTGTAGGAATTGCTACTCCATAAGGCAAGCCTCAAACTGATGATATGGGACAGGATAGGAAGAGAACTGGATAGGTACTCCTGTGACTGAATGACTAGTAAAGCCTAAATCAGCAGGTTGGGGTCCTCTAATAGGTGGCCTCATGCCTGGAGGTGGAATAGCCTACAATGGTACGGGCTGCAACACCGGTGGAGGTAGAATAGCCAATGCTGGTGGAATAACAGGATGTGGATCTGATGCTGGTGCTCCAACTGAAGGCTCTGAGTGATCAGCTGATACGGGAATAAAAGAGTCGGCCATCTCTGATATCTAAAATCATATCATAATATAAGAATCTCGTACCACGACGCAAACTATACTAATACCGGTTATACCATAACACTCAACCTCTCGTCGTTGTATCATCCTATACCTTACTTCTAATGCTATCCCTCTACCCATTCCCGTCAACCTAGGCTTGTGTCAGTGACTTATAACCTGTAGCTCTGATACCAAACCTGTGGCGCCCTCCAAACCCGGGTCAGAAGTTTGGGGTCCACACACACACCTTAATTATAACCTGCTTATAACAATAATAAAGATAATAATAATATATGCAGTGACCCTACTTACCAACCACCACGGACCGCAACAGGTTAAAGTATGCACACAAGCCAAACACACTAATATATTACAAACCGTTCAAATCCCAACTATTTCAAACTCAAACTGAGTATTAAACATTATTACAAACTTTTACAAACTTAAATTATCCCAAAAGAAGCCTACTAGCTCAGCTTTCTCAATCTGAACCCCTAGCTCTCGCGCTGGACTGGGGATCCTTGCTACCAACTGGTTCCTTTTTAACTGGAAAGAATATAAACAACATCGCATAAATGAGCTAACTAGCTCAGCAAGTCACAATGACAAAACTGAGAATAATGATCATCAGGTGAATATGATTATGATATCAAGTGAACAATGGATTATGATTTAGAATTGGATATTATACTTTTAATTTAAAAACCAAGATTAGGCTGCTGATCAGTCACGTACTAAGCCCGAGCAAGGCACACATCATTGCTCTAACTACTGGATCCAAGGCACACATTGGCTTAACTTGCCAATTATATGGTCTGACCACGAATCTGGTCTACAATTTTATAAAACCAATCCAATTCTAACATAATAACAGAATATGCAATAATAAACAATTAACCGAAATCATTAACAACAATAAATGTTTAACACTGAAAGGGTTTCAATCCTTGTAAGGATCAATAAGGAAATTTAAAAACTTGAATGCTGGGTAATGAAAGAATTGGATAACAAAGGAATCAACATTTCAGGGTTTCAAAGATTTAGGCTTTCAAAGCATAGGATACAATGATTGAATGTACAAGTAATTCAGTTCAGTGTTTGGGATTTTGTTTGCATGTATTTGTGGAGTAATATCGTATACTTGAGATTTGTGTTTAGGTATACAAAAATCAATGGTCTAGAAAGAATAAGGTTTATGGCTCAAGAACAATAACTGGAATCAGAGTTTAGGTTTCAGTGCTTCAAAGCACCTGCAATATCAATCTGACTATCAAATACTACAATATCTCGAGAAAGTTCAGAACACTTGCCTGATATTAGCTTACTACGCTGCACTCGTTTCCACTCACAAGCGTCTTACTCTTCAACTATCTGTTTCCCTTTCCTACGTCTTGCCTCTTCTGCTCACATATCATAAGCATCTATCAATAATTTACTCATGGAATTCTATTTAACACATACTTCTATCCACCCTTCGTTTTACCCAAATCCGATTAACGGATTGAAAGTTATGCAATAATCAAGTAAACACCGAATATATAGACCGATAGTCAATTAACAAGTCATATATAGCACATAATACATCACGTAATCAATGATATATTATTTATAAAGAAGTCTCGGGTCATAAATAGGCTTTCTGGTATTTAAAATGATTTTTAAAACATTTTTCGGAATTAAAACGGGTAGTTGGATCAATTTCGGGTTAATAAACAGGGTTCGGTTGGCCAATTCTGGCTCCGAAATAATTTTAGAATAATTATCGAGCCTTGGAAATAATTTAGAATAATATTTTAAAGCTCGAAACTATTTTTCGGAATTTTTAAATCATTTTTAAATAATTAAATCTAATTAAATAATTAATTAAAATCAATTAATAATTAATTAAATCAATTAATCAATTAATTTTCGAATTAATTGACCAATTAATCAATTAGAAATTAATTTAAATTAATTAACTAATTAATTTAGATTTATTTGTGAATTAAAAATAATTTTCAGAATTAAAATAATAATTTTTAGAATTTTTAGAAATTAAACACGAATTTTTATAATAAAAATAAATAGGAAATATGATTTTTAAACATTTTAAAACAGAAATCCAATTTTTGCAAAGTCTGAAAACTACAGGGACCAAACTGCAATTTTGCAGTCTAGTCGCCGGAAAAAGTCAAGGATGGCCGGAGAACACGTTCCCGGCGTCCTCACCCCACCAACACCTCCAGATCACATTTACACAACACCAGGAACACAACCATGCAATCAATTCATCCTAACAATCCTTAGTTGGCCGGAATTTGGCCGTGAAATTTTCCAGTTTCCGGCGAACATCGGAAAACTTCAAAACACAACTCCCTTCTCTACAGACCTCGTTGGTTCATGAAACTTATACGACTAGATTGCAAATTTCACAGAGAACACAACCCACTATAACACAACATCAATCTATCACAGAATAAGAAACCCCCAAATTTCAATTAAGAACATTCATATGGGTTGCCCGCAAGGGTTGGCTCAGTTGGTTAAAAAGAGGAAAATTGTCCTCTTGGTCACAGGTTCGAATCCCACGGGAGGAGAATTTATGATTATGCCTCCTGAGTCAGAGCATGTCGCTTAAACGCGGTTTACCTTGGTTCACGTGGTTTGCAGGCTATTGCGTGAGCCCGTAGGGTTTACCCAGTGCGCACCCGGAGGGTAGCGACTGCGGGTTACCTACGAAAAAAAAAAAAACATTCATACGGGTTATAAACCCTAATTTTAAAATTCGAAAATCAAACTCAAATTTGAACATGTTATTGAACTCCAAATCAGACGTATGACATATGAAAATCATCAGGAAAACAAGCTCTACAACATGCAATCATCAAATCATACAAACAATCATCCGAACAAAAATTCATATTTTTAATAAAATAAATTTGAAAATAAATAAATTTTTAGAAAAATAACCTTGATTTCTGCAGGTGTATGGATTACAGAATCTGGTAGAGCTCTTCAAGACCTTCAGATTGGTTACTCGAGCTTTCCAAACCGAATTCAATAACACCTCCAAATGCTTGTTTGATTCTTAGAACAATTTTAGGAAATTAGGGTTTTTCTCTGAAAATTATATAATTATCTGTCTGCAAATGATTTTGATACGAAATAAAATACGGTAAAAGGCTATTTATAATTACGGAAAATTTGTATCCCGTTGGATCATTCCGGATATAAAACGGTACGTTTATTTGTAAAAACTGATCCAAACGGTATCGGTTTTCGGGATAATTATCCAAATCAGTACAATTTGTACTGCGGTCTTGGTCTCAGCGCCTGGTTACACGTATTACGAAGTGATAATTGTGATAGTTTAATAAAAAGCTCCCGTTTATCGAAAATACGAGTTTTATTGATTTACCGAAATGAATATTGTATCGAAAATGTTGCGCCGGGACCCGCGCAGGACAAACCGTACGCCGGATCGAAAAAGTCGAAACATGGAATATGCTCGAAATATTACAATTAGGTTAGGAAGGAGTTCTCGAAAGAGTTTCGGGTTCCAAAAACGTAACAACGGGTGACGTCGGTTGGTTCCCGTTTTTATAAAATAGATTTTAATTACCCGGAAAAAGATTTTAGAAATTTCATATGATTCTTATAAATCCATAAACCAACATAAAAATAATTAGGAAGATATGACAATTATCTATATTTTATTTTGGACATATAAAAATTAAAATACTCAATTAATATTATTTTTGAATATTCAGGTACAGATAACACTTAACAATTAGCTCACAGAATAGATACTGAACACACATAATAATTATATAATAAAAATAATTACACGATATATCCCGGATATTACACATATCAAACTCGCGCCTCAACTCAGCATACACGAAAAAAGCAATAGTGTCGTCCGACCAAGAGGATGACGAGGAATGCGCCCTTTGCTGACAAACCAATTAGAGGAGTATTAATAATAATAATAATAAATTTACTTAACCTACTCTCTCGCATATTATCTATAGCCTATACATATATCCTATAACCTATTTGGGCTGTCCAGGGACTCTAAACCGTAGCTCTAATACCAAAACCTGTCACACCCCCAACTTAACATACAAAATAAATAACTTTTACAATATTTAAAAGAAAGTAAACTTGACCGAATCTAAGATCTTACAGTTTAGGGTTTGGAACAGCCCAACACTACCATCTATTACAACTTATTTTTTTATCGAGTCCTCACACAAAACTATCTCTTATTCTACCTGAGCTCGGACATACGCATCGGTGTCACAGGTCTTACGTGCTGTCTGCTTGAATCTAACCATAGCTGCTAGCTGTAATATCAGGATAAAGCAAGGAGTGAGACAAATGCTTAACAAGTGCTAAATAATACAGTACAAAGCATAAATCGAGATATATATAAAAGAATGACAATGCGAAGACGTAACCAATATTAACAAGAGATAAAACTTTGAGTGATGGCATCATTTGCTTGAATCAAAACATTTTCAAAATCATAACTTAAACAAAATCATTTTATGACGCTACGGATTACAGCCGGTGATCAGCCACGAAGTAATCCCGAACCTCGCTGGGTTCTAAAACATTAATGGGATCCCTATGCAACTTTTAAACCTACAATATAGGTGTGGAAAGGACTCGCATCTCAGTCCAGATCCACTATTCAAAGAAAACATTTATCCCCCTTTGGGACTGAAAATCCATATTTTAATTATTTCAAAAACTGATGCCGATTCATGATAAAATCTCTTAAGTAGTAAACATTTTTATCAAGGGATTATAGATCAACTTGAAATACTGGGAATATGTCACCAAATCTCAGGGCCATGATCCACTAGACTTTACTATATTAGGGTAATTGAAAGGTTTCCATATACAAGAACTTTGACAAGGAAATTTAGCAAGGCTATTGGATATTATGAAAGAGTAATGCCAAACTAGGCTTAAAGCAATGGTTTTCGACAAGGTACAAGTACTAAAACATCAAGAAGATAAGCTTCATGAATACTAAGGGTGTTAAGGTATGAAGAAATGATCTTTAGCTCAAGGTATATCAGGATTGTCGAACTTTAGGGCAAGAAAAAGGGTTACCAATCAATTAAGAACAACTTTAAAGAATATCTGGCTTTTAGGTATCAAGGTACAATTTCTATTGGGGTTCAAGCATCAGGGTGAGATGTCAATATTTTAGGAATCAATAGCATGTTAATCAAGAGGATCAATCAAGTAGTATATCAAATCTTTATTTTATCATGACATTCCAATTACTTTGATATACTAGCGTGATACGACTTTTGATCTACTTGCAATATGTACTTGAGGGTTCATGGCATTTCTATATAATATAAAGATCGATTTAAGAATCGCTTGGTTTAAGTATATCAAGATAACTCAGGATAATCGCATCAATATATATGAACTAATTATCACACATTTGCAGTGTAAACGAAAAACAGGTTAAATCACTTGCCTTGAAAAAGGCTGGTCTGGTCTGGCTGGTAGGAGCAACTGGAAGCTTTACTCGACCTTTATTGTAACGATCGAGAAATTACGCTTGTATTATATCATAATAAAGATAAATTATGTGTATTATTATGTGATTAAATGTGTCGAGTCAGTAAACCCTAACTGCTATGTGTTACATATTGTTTGTTTTGATCCAAACGTGTTTTGGATATATATTGAGTGTTCTATCGTAAGTTATATATTTTATATCAAAATCCGTACAGCTCAAAACCATGTTCTAAAAGCCTGTATTTCAAACAAAATCATTGGCCCTATTTTGCCGAAAATGCCCTATACCATATCGCTATTCTGAACCCCTAGACGTTTTACAAATTTACCTTTTTCGCGAAAAATGACTTTTCCGGACCCCTTCGGGTACCAAAAACCCCACAAAAATCACATTTTTATTTTTATATGATCATGAAATTATCATACATCATTTTTCTTTGCATTTTTGTAATATTCACAATTTTTGGGAATTTTTGACATTAATTTTGTATTTATTGGATATTTAAAAATTCATTATTAATACCCGAAAATTATAAAAATTGGGGCCAGATATTTTTTTTAGGAGTGTAATTAGCCCCTTAATTTTATTTAGGGGTATTATTTTCATAAATATAAATACCAGGTTTATTTTTAATTATTCAGTTAATAATAATAAAAAAAATTCAGAAAAATCAAGAAATTCCCCAATTCTCTGAAATTAGGGTTTGTTGGTGAAGAACAGGGCAAAAATTCAATCGAGGATTTGAAGGTGATTCTGTTAACCAAATCGAACATGTAAGTAGTCAAATTGAAGCTAGTGATTCGTAGTTTCTAATTATGTAATCGTTTTTGTTGATTAATTAGTTGATTTTTAATTCATAATTTCGAGTTTAGTTCTTGAATTCGGGTTTTACAAATCGTTGATTGTTAGATGTTTTGATGGTTATGAGTGTGTAGATCATCGAATTCTTGATCGAACCGTACCGGTTTCATAAAGTTTGGTGTTGTTTTCGGTGTTGTCGGAGAACCGCCGCTGTTGGCGGTGTTCTTCGTTTTCCGGTGATGATATCGACGAAGGAAGGCGGGGAAAGGCTGAGGAGTTTCCAGGGCAGTGTCTTGGAGTGAAGTCACAGAAGAACGGGATTGAAATCACACGATTTGGCCGTGTTTTGCTCGCCGGAAAAATGACCGGCGTCGTTGCCGGTGGCTGTTCTTCGTCGACCCGGGTTCGACCCGGTTCCAACCCGGAAATCGACCCGGGTTTGATCCTGAAAACCCTAACCCTGAAACCTGTTATGTGTTTCTGATATTTTTAATATTTATTCTATTTTCTAAAATCAGAAAAATCAGTTATAATAATTCTAATAATTAATTAAAAATCAGTTTTAAATTCTGAAAAATAGTATAATTAATTTCTAAATTATTTTATTAATTTAGATTTTAGATTTTAATTATTCAATTAATTATTTAGTTATTTATATAATTATTTATTAGTTATCTAATTAATTAATAATTAGGTAATTAATTAATAATTATGTAATTAATTAATAAATAAGGATTAAATAATATGATTAATAATCCGATAACTAGTTAATATTACGAGTTACTCGTATTTATGCGAGTAGGGATTCGATAATTAGATTTATTATTCGAGCGATAAATATTCGAAGGATATCGTAATAATTATTCGTATCGAATAATTAAATACAGATAATAACGATTCGATAGTTATTCGAAAATTGCGAATAGCTCGTATTTATACGAGTAGTTAATCGTTGAATTAGATTATAATTCGAGTAATTAGTATTTATTCGATAAATAGCGTATCAGTTAGTTGTATCGATTGTTTATTTATAAATAATCGATCTGATCGAGTAAGTATTATTAATTTGTAAATAATTGTAATAAATAGTAATTAATCCTAATAATTAGGGATTAATTATTTTAAAATACAATAATTATTAGTTAATTATTTAAAGATGTAATTAAGGATTATTTAATTATAATTAATTATTTATAATTAATTATTAATTAATTAAATCTTGTTTAATTCATAATAATTAAACCGTTAGTCCGATTTGAGCGGAACG
This sequence comes from Apium graveolens, assembly GCF_009905375.1. Classification (NCBI taxonomy): domain Eukaryota; kingdom Viridiplantae; phylum Streptophyta; class Magnoliopsida; order Apiales; family Apiaceae; genus Apium; species Apium graveolens. The sequence goes on from NC_133647.1 coordinate 54,969,841, forward strand.
AGGACCCCTAGACTCAGAAAAATGAAACGAATCTAATAAAATTAATTGTAAGTTATAATTTCTTTCCGAAGAGAGTGGTCTTGTGATAATTAATTGTTCATAGGCCCTATTAGGGGTAGAATCGAGTCGAATAAATCCCGAAAAATTGTAATAAAATCAGATAGGGTTAGTTATTATAAATATGAGTCTAGAATCGATTCAAAAATATTTATAAGTCCAAAAATTAATTATGTGCTTTATGTGCTATGTGCTTTACGTGATTATGTGAACCTTACATGCTATATAATTATATGTGTCTATATGCGAGTCACATAGAAATGCATGGATAGACTGATAAGGTTATGTGATATCAATCCGAGATACACGTATATAGTAAGTTATCTAAACGACTATCTTTCTATGATTGGTTCAGTGTCAGCAAGGTAGAGCAAGCTAGAGACAGAAGGCGGTGAGTTGAACCAGGTTAAGTACGCGCAAGGCAAGTTTTTCCCTATTCTAAATTCAGAATAGTGAATTATATCTCATTTTCCCATATCAGTTATCTTTGATAATTTTTGTTCATATACACTATTATAAAATTATTGAATCTTGTTTCTACTTCACTTTGATTCTTGATTCCTCCCAATTTATTGAATCCTTTATTCGTATTGCTATACTTTTACCCTTGTTACATATACTTTGATATATCCTGGTATTGGGATACATCAAAAGCATTCCGATTGTTCCGGATGCTAAGCTTTGGACTGGATGGTTACGATGCGGATTGGGTTTTACCCAGACCTTTAATTAATAGGCCATAGTTGCCTGAATACTCCTTATATTGGTTGGGTCTATGCAGTTGGGTATAGATCGCACTGTATCCTGACTGATCAGTAGGTTATAGTGCATATGTTGGTTCTTATTTCCAGTCTTGTTCATTTGGCACTCGCCAGTGTTGGCAAATTATTATCCTATACAGATACAGATGGTTGTTCAAACCAGCAGCTTATTGGTTCACTTATTTCTCTCTCTTTATACTATACATATATATTGTTGCAGGCTTGTTGAGCAATTTTGGCTCATCCCTTTTTATTGTTATTCCTATTGTTTTATAGTTAAGGTAGATAATGAAACCCATCAGGACCCGTGTAGTAAAAAAGCGAGTCAAGCAGCGAGACCCTCTTATACCAAGAGTGTTCTTTCCTATTCCCGAGAAGAGCTTTGAGTTACCAGATCAAGTGTAACAGGATAAGTGGTAATGTTGGGTTGAATAAAAGTTTTGTGTAGTTTGAATAAAAGTTGTGTGGTGAGAATGTAGATAGAATAAAGTTTTATAACAAAGAGAGTTCTTGAGACAAATTATTTTTATTTGGGTTTGTAATAAAGTTAGTGTGTGGTTCTTGTTTTCAACTCTTAACCTTAAAAGATCCTGAGTAGCAGTAGTTCGGGGTAATTATCATATTTATATTCCGCTTGTGCAGGTTTAGTTTGTAGTTGTTATTAATAATGCCCCAAATCTATACCCCAGATTTGGAGGGTGTTATAGTTGGCATCAGAGCTTAGGTTTTGACCCTTGAAAACAAGAACGTTAGGATTAAGATAAGATAGGAAGATCAGATATGATAGAAGTAAGAGTGTTAGGATTGTCTGTTTATGTGATTAGAAGTTATGAGTTTTAGGATTGTAATTTGATTGTTTTTGTGTTATTATTGTTATGTATATTAGATGGCTTCTTTATCATCGTCTACGGAGCGGACCGAGACAGACCCAGTGGTTGCACCGGTAGTGGCTCCAGTGTCAGAGCAGATCTTTCCTCCATTGCCACCACCCCCACCATTGCCACCTCGACCAGTACCAGAGATGCCACTTCCACCAGAGGTACCAGATTTTGATGATTATTTTCCATATTTTGAGCCAGAGATACCAGATTTTCCACCACTAGAGTTTCCGATGTTCGATATTCCTGACATGATTGATCTTGCGCAGTGGGAGGATCTAGAGCCCCAGATTCCTATGCCACTAGTCGAGATTCCAGAGATTCCACCGATGGAGCCTGAGGCAGAGCCACCAGTGTATGCACCTATGGAGCAACCTGTCTTACTTCCTGCCCCTTTAGCTATCTATGCCCCTTTTCCCGGGGTATATCAGTTTCCACAGCCGGAGTTCATGGACGAGGTAGTAGTAGATGGACCATTACCTTCTCGAGGTTCCTGCACGGATCTTCGTGAGCTTCATATAGTTACATATCAGCGTTTTCAAGCAGAGAGAGAGGAGATGATTAGTTGGCAGAACCAGTGTAGAGAGTATTATTATTGTTATCCCATTTATTATTCTCATTAATAATTAAAACACCTTTTAATTATTAATCCTTTTTCTAAACACTTTAGAAATAATTCTCTCTCTTGGTTTAATTTCCAAAAATTAAATCCTTAATTAATAATATTAAGAACTTTTCTTAATTAATTTATAATCAATTAAATCTCATTTAATTAATTATTAAATTTGCCAATTAATTATTTATTTCACAAATGAATAATTATTAGCCATTATTAATTAATTCCTCCACTATTAAATCATTCTCTTTTTATGGTGTGACCCTGTAGGTTCAATATTAAGCCGGTAGTAGAAATAAATAATAATAAAACTATTTTATCATTATTTATATAAATTCTCTAATTTATTAAATATGATTAATTAATTAATCACATTTATTCTACATCGTGAGGGATACTTCTCAGCATATTGCGACTATCCAGATAATATGAATTCACTGCTTAGAATACCAAGAACCTATTCAGTGAATAGTTACCGTACAATAAACTCCTTCTACCCTATAATGTCCCAATTAAATACAAGGCATGGATCTCGTGTCAAGCCTACCTAATTCAATCACTTGCTTACCATTTACTGTGCTTAGTTCTATGCAAATTAGAAACTTCTTTCTAATTTCATTCACTCTGGCCAGAGATTCCTGAACTAGCATAACTGGATCAGCCTTGAACATTCGTTTCCTTCACTGGAAGGGGTAGATCCTTTATTGATCATACACTATCTTCGTGTACAAATTCCTATACCCAGTAGAGCCCTAATAATTGTCCCTGGAGACTAAGAACTAAACCAAAGCATAGTTCAGTGTACACAAGATGACTATGATGACCTCAAGTCTAAGGATAATTGTACAACTATCACTATGTGAACAACTGCTGACACGTGAGTGAACTCCATCAGTTGTTCAGCTGGGCGAGTCATGTTCAGTGAACTTATTCTATAATAAGCACCTACATACTAGCTATAGTGTCACCACACAAATGTCTATGAGAACAGACATCCTTCATAATGAAACAAGCATAGTATGTACCGATCTTTGCGGATTATTAATTACCAATTAGTAATCCTACGACCAGGAACTATTTAAGTTTAGAGTTATCATCTTTTAGGTCTCACTATTATGATCTCATCATAATCCATAAAAAGCTTTACTCTAAACTATGGTATATCTTATTTAAACACTAAAATAGATAAAGCCCGTAATAAAAATAAAACAAGTCTTTTATTAATAGCAATGAAATCAAAACAGATTACACAAAAGTTATTCCTAAATCCTCATACATGATTGGACTTATGACATATCCCTTTCAATCTCCCACTTGTACTAAAGCCAATCACTCTGGTATCTAATACCCATCTTGTCTTTTGCCTATAAATATTATTATTATTATCCCATTTATTATTCTCATTAATAATTAAAACACCTTTTAATTATTAATCCTTTTTCTAAACACTTTAGAAATAATTCTCTCTCTTGATTTAATTTCCAAAAATTAAATCCTTAATTAATAATATTAAGAACTTTTCTTAATTAATTTATAATCATTTAAATCTCATTTAATCAATTATTAAATTTGCCAATTAATTATTTATTTCACAAATAAATAATTATTAGCCATTATTAATTAATTCCTCCACCATTAAATCATTCTCTTTTTATGGTGTGACCCTATAGGTTCAATATTAAGCCGGTAGTAGAAATAAATAATAATAAAACAATTTTATCATTATTTATATAAATTCTCTAATTTATTAAATATGATTAATTAATTAATCACATTTATTCTACATCGTGAGGGATACTTCTCAGCATATCGCGACTATCCGGATAATATGAATTCACCGCTTAGAATACCAAGAACCTATTCAGTGAATAGTTACCGTACAATAAACTCCTTCTACCCTACAATGTCCCGATTAAATATAAGGCATGGATCTCGTGTCAAGCCTATCAAATTCAATCACTTGCTTACCATTTACTATGCTTAGTTCTATGCAAATTAGAAACTCCTTTCTAATTTCATTCACTCTAGCCAGAGATTCCTGAACTAGCATAAGTGGATCAGCCTTCAACATTCGCTTCCTTCACTGGAAGGGGTAGATCCTTTATTGATCATACACTATCTTCGTGTACAAATTCCTATACCCAGTAGAGCCCTAATAATTGTCCCTGGAGACTAAGAACTAAACCGAAGCATAGTTTAGTGTACACAAGATGACTATGATGACCTCAAGTCTAAGGATACTTGTACAACTATCACTATGTGAACAACTGCTGACACGTTAGTGAACTCCATCAGTTGTTCAGCTGGGCGAGTCATGTTCAGTGAACTTATTCTATAATAAGCACCTACATACTAGCTATAGTGTCACCACACAAATGTCTATGAGAACAGACATCCTTCATATTGAAGCAAGCATAGTATGTACCGATCTTTGCGGATTATTAATTACCAGTTAGTAATCCTACGACCAGGAACTATTTAAGTTTAGAGTTATCATCTTTTAGGTCTCACTATTATGATCTCATCATAATTCATAAAAAGCTTTACTCTAAACTATGGTATATCTTATTTAAACACTAAAATAGATAAAGCCCGTAATAAAAATAAAACAAGTCTTTTATTAATATCAATGAAATCAAAACAGATTACATAAAAGTTATTCCTAAATCCTCATACATGATTGGACTTATGACGTATCCCTTTCAGAGAGATCCTTGGATTGTTCGAGACCCTGGCGGATGGTCCCGTTCGAGCACTTCACCCAGACTACATATTGAGGGAGAGGCTATGCCAGATTCACAGAGTTAGTTCTCAGCAGCTTACTGTTCTGAGGCAGCAGGATATGAGTGCAGAGGTAGCATACCGTAGGGCGATGGGACTTACTGAGGCAGTGTTAGAGGCATTGCAGGAGGAGATGAGCCATGTGCCATCAGGATTCTGAGACTAGCAGACGGAGGAGTGTTGTATCTTGTATATTTTGTAGATAGAGGCAGCATAGTATTGTATGACTAGTTTGTATGAGTGTAGCTACTAATTTTGACTGATAGTAGTGGTAGTACGACTGACATATCATAGGCTTTTGTATCAAACATTGACACCTGCAGCTGGTGTCCTACCCATATATATAAGATGAACCTTTTCATGTTTTCTTTATTTTCCATTCATTTAAGCATTTACATTTATTTCATTGTTTTACCATTAAATATTTTAAAGATGTTGTTTTATTTACAATCATGTTGTACCCTTTATGTTTTCAAAATTTTTAAAAGTACTTTAAAAAGGATTTATTTACACATCGCACTATTTTATTCATTTATATATTTAATAAATTGTTTTTCCCCATATCAACTTTTTTAATGATGTTTTAATATTATAAAGATTGTTTTCATTCCAAAACACATGTTTAGTATATTGTTATTAAGAGAACCCCTTTGTTTTATTATTAAAAAGATGGCACCCCAAAGAAAAGTACGGCCCGACTCATCTAATGGAAATACCGAGGGCCAAAACAATAACAACCAAATGGATCAGATGTTTCATCTTATGCAACAGCAGATGCTGATGATACAACAACAAATGCAGCAACTGTTGGGAACCACAGACTTAGGGTGTTACTACGTTTTACGATAAAGATTATGAAAAGAGGATTACCATATTAATGATTGATTCCACGCTCTTCTATTGTATTCCCAAATTCCCTTGAGCGAAGTGTGGCCTCCGTCTTCTCAAGTTATCCTCTCTTCTTGCTCATTGGTGGCTACAATATGTTTTCACACAATTCCAAGCAAGAAGATAATAAGAATATATATATTCTACAATAGGGACCATGGATAATTAGGTTGGGCCTTCTAATTACATCTTGGGCCTAGCCCAATGTAATTAAATATTAATTCAATCCACTAAAGAATTAATATTTGCACTACATTTCCTAATACTGTAATTTAATTATTTCGGTTCCAATATTATTTGCTTCTTAAATTCCCCATGTTTAAAATATCATATGTCCATTAATTAAATAAACTACTGATAAATTATTTAATTAATATCTTTTATCCTTGATCATCCACTCAACCTTTATTTAATTATGCCAGAATAAATTCCACCTGCAGGGTTTCACATAATTAAATCTTTTTGAGCTTTCAAGGGGACATCATTAACCCGAATATTATCAGGACATGGATTCCTTCAATAAATAATATCCACCATGTATATAATTCCATCACCCAAAATATAATGATATAATTCCAAAGAATTATTTCATATATAAATTAAAGCATGTAAATAATATACACATGTCAATTACTATTTCTGGATTAAGAACCTAAGCATTAATAATAACATAGAATCTTAGTTCTCCTTCTTAATCAGTATTAAGGGAACAATTCTAAATTTTATCCTGTTCAATATACACAAAGTATACTAGCATTATTTATTAGTCAATATAAACTAATCTAAATAATACTACAGCCATACCAGTGGATTGTCCAACACCACCTGTGCTGTGAACCTTATTATATTATATAACCGTATTTAACAATCTAATATTCTGTATCCCATTTGATACTAGATTGTTCACAATATATAATATTCGACAACATGTAAACATTCAAATGATTCTCAAATAAACTGGCCAAAAATAAATGTACATACTTCAAATAAATATTTTCAGTATACACTAACAATCTCCCACTTATACTCAAAATATTCTATGTGTACATCAGTGTTTATTTAATCCACTATTACATAAAAATCTATGTGTCCATCCATCTGACTCCTATCGCTTCCACATGCTTGTCAAAAACCTTGGTTGGCAAGCTCTTTGTGAAAGGATCTGCTCGGTTGTCTTCTGATGATATGTGAGCCACAACTATATCCCCTCGCTTTACGATTCCTCGTATGAGATGATACTTACGTTCAATATGTTTAGCTGCTTTGAGGTCTCATGGTTCCTTTGAATTTGCCACAGCACCAGTGTTATCACAATACACCGTCAAGCTCCTAGGCAAATTAGGTACCACATCTAAGCCCAAAAGGAAGTTCCTGAACCATACAGCCTCCTTGGCAGCCTCAGAGGCCGCCACGTACTCGGCCTCCATGGTGGAGTCTGCAATGCATTTCTGCTTTACACTCCTCCATATAACGGCTCCACCTCCTAAAGTAAAAACATATCCCGAGGTTGATTTCCTCTTATCCCTATCTGATTGGAAATCTGAATCAGTATATCCCAAAGGAAATAGATCTGAGGCCTTGTAAATTAACATATACTCCTTAGTCCTTCTCAGGTACTTGAGTATAGTTTTTACTGCACTCCAATGTTCCTGACCTGGGTTCGACTGATATCTACTAACCATGCCTACATCAAAGCAGATGTCAGGCCTCGTACATAACATATCATACATTAAGCTTCCACATGCTGAAGCATAAGGGACTGCTTTCATGCTCTCTATATCCTTAGGTGTCGAAGGACATTGCTTCTTAGATAGAGCAACTCCATGCTTAAAAGGTAAAAAACCTTTCTTGGAGTTCTGCATGTTAAAACGAGCTAATACTTCATCAATGTAGGGCTCTTGAGATAAAGCCAACATCCTTTTCTTGCGATCCCTTATTACTTTGATCCCAAGGATGTATGCCGCTTCACCTAAGTCATTCATGTCAAATTATTTGAACAACCATGCCTTTATTGATGACAACATCTCAACATTGTTTCCAATGAGTAAAATATCATCTACATATAGTACTAGAAAAACCACTGCATTACCTTCACTTCTCTTATACACGCACGATTCGCTTGGACTTTGATCAAATCCATATTACTGGACTGCCTGATCAAAATGAATATTCCAGTCTCTAGAAGCTTGTTTAAGTCCATAAATAGACCTCTTAAGCTTACATACCAGATGCTCTTGGATTCATTAATGAATCCTTTTGGTTGCTGCATATAGATGGTTTCTTCAAGACTTCCATTAAGAAAAGCTGTCTTGACATCCATTTGCCAAATCTCATAATCGAGATGAGCTGCTATAGATAAAAGAATACGGATTGACTTAAGCATGACTACCGGTGAAAAGGTTTCCTCATAATCGATACCTTCTTTCTGAGTATACCCTTTCGCAACAAGTCTTGCTTTCCAGGCTTTCACCTTTTTATCTAATCCCCTCTTTTTCTTGTAGATCCACTTACATCCAATAGGTTTTATACCTTTGGGTGGTTCCACGAGCTCCCAGACCTGATTAGAATACATTGATTCTATCTCAGATTCCATCGCCTTTTGCCAAAGATCTGCATCTTTGTCTTGTACTGCCTCTTCGTATGTACGGGGATCATCATCATGTTCACCAGGGACCAAGTCTGAAAACTCTCCCAAAAACATGAATCTATCAGGCTGTTGAACAACCCTCCCACTACGACGAGGCACTGGTGCAGTATTAGTGACGGGTTGTACATTATGTTGTGGTTGTTCTACTTGTACTACAGCTTCATGGGTATTATTTGTCCCTCCCACTAGTTCCTCTAAAACGACACTACTCATGGGTTTGTGATTCATTATATAGTCCTCCTCCAAGAATCTTGCATTGGTGCTAACAATGACATCCCGATTCTTCGGACTATAAAATAAATATCCTTTTGTTCCCATGGGGTAGCCTACAAACAACCTTACTTCTGTACGAGATTCTAACTTAGTCGCGTTCTTGTTCAGCACATGCGCTGGACAACCCCATATTCGAATATGTCTTAGACTCGGTTTATCCCCGGTCCACAATTCTAAGGGGGTTTTAGGAACCGACTTAGAAGGTACTAAGTTCAGAAGATAAGCTGCTGTCTCTAAGGCATGTCCCCAAAATGACTTGGGTAAATCCGAATAACTCATCATCGATCTAACACTCTCTAAAAGAGTCCGGTTCCTTCTCTCTGTTACACAGTTCTGCTGGGGTGTGCCTGGTGCAGTTAACTGGGATTCTATCCCATTTTTTGATAAATATTCCCTAAGTTCTCCAAGCAAGTATTCGCCACCACGATCTGACCGTAGTGACTTGATACTTTTATTAAGTCGCTTCTCCGTTTTAGCTTTGTACTCTTTGAACTTATCAAAGCACTCAGACTTACGGTGCAACAAATAAACGTACCCATATCTAGAATAATCATCAATGAAAGTGACGAAATATTCATAACCACCTCTTGTTGGGATATTCATGGGTCCACATAAATCAGAGTGAACCAATTCTAACAGTTGTTTGGCTCTATTCCCTTTAGCCTTGAAAGGCCTATTAGTCATTTTACCTTCCAAGCAGGATTCACAAACTGGAAATGGCTCCACTGCCAATGAGCTTAAAGGCCCATCTACTACCAGTCTTTGAATCCCCCTCAAGTTAATATGACCTAATCTCAAGTGCCAAAGATATGTTTGGTTCAAACTAGAAGGTTCCTTTCTTTTATTAGAGTTAGAAGATGTGTTGTTCAATTCCCTAAATTGCAGTTGCAGTGCTGGTTGACTAGGATTAATTATATACAAATTGTCTTGCAATATACCAGAACATATAATTCGTTTATTCATCATAATAGAAACATTACGATCCAAACAAACATTATAACCATCCAAAGCAAGTTTAGAAACCGAAATTAAATTCCTTCTAAAAGAAGGTACATAAAGACAATTGTTCAAAACCAAAATCCTATCAGAACCAAAAGATAAATGAATAACTCCTACTGCAACTACTGCTACTTTCGTAGCATCTCCCATGAACACGTATATCTCACCATCTCTAAGCATTCTGGATAGTTGGAACCCCTGCATAGAATTACAAACATGATCAGTGGCTCCTGTATCAACACACCAAGTGCTCGTAGATATAGCCGCTATAAATGTTTCTGTAACTAGAGAAAGAGACATACCAGTATTGTTTGTCTTCTTAGGAAGAGGACAATCCTGTTTCCAGTGACCTGACTGTTTGCATCTGAAGCACTTTCCCTTAGGCTTTTTCACACCACCCTGAACTCCCACTACCTTCACAGCTTTCTGTGTCTGAGCCTTTTTCTTCTTCTTAATACCTTTCGGTTTAGAGGAAGAACCTTTCTCAGCCACATTCACTTGAACACTCTGCCGAAATAATCCTTCAGCTGCCTGAAGTTCTGTCAGCAGTTCCGCGAGACTATACTGCCTTTTGTTCATGTTGGAATTCAAGCGGAACTGCTCAAAACTCTTGGACAAGCTCATAAGGATAATGTCAATCTGGGTTTCCCCGTCAAGTTCAGCACCAAGGATCTCTATCTCATTCAGATGCGACATCATCTTGAGAACATGATCCCTTACAGGTGTGCCTTCAGCCATCTGAGTGTTCATTAAAGCCTTCATGGCTACTTGCCTAGCAGCCCTATTCTGATCTCCAAAAAGTTCCTTGAGATTAAAAAGCATATCTGAAGCAGTGGCCATAGACTGATGCTGATGCTGCAAAACACCCGACATTGCTGGCCGAATGTAACATCGCGACATCTCATCAGCCTTAATCCACCGTTTATAATATTCTTTCTCATCTTCAGGAGCATCAGCAGCAGGCTGTTCAGGCTTGGGTTCATAAGTGCAAAACTTGTACTCCTCAGCAGTCAACACAATGTCCAAATTTCGTTTCCATTCAATATAGTTAGGTCCGGTAAGTTTGTTATCCTTAAGTATGGTGAATAGTGGATTAAAGCCCATTTTATCCTGAGAATCATGCATAAAAACATCACAGAAATAAGGGTGCATTAATTATTAAGATCTATTGATTCCTCTAACAATTATTTAAATTTAATGCACTAACATATAAACACCATAAGCTTCTAGTACGCCACGATGTGTGACATGTATACCACCTAATTTTGTTTAAATGTTACTTCGGTCCTATTACTAAACAATATGCCACGTTGGGGTGGACTATATTATTTTTCATAGCTAAGTGTATACCATCATCAAATCTTAAATTATTTGAAATCTATGGAACTTGGTACGCCACGATGGGTGGCGTGTATACCTTCCAATATTCGTAATTTTGCCTTGAATAGAATACTTCAATTCAATATTCATCAATGGTTTGATTTCCAAGTAGTGGAGGAGTCACATCGGTCTCGCTTAAAACCCACAGCCTTACAAGTTCGATGAACCCATTTTTGACAAAATCGCCCCAAATCAGAAATAAAGAAAATCCGTATTTATTCCTTTCAAAATTTATTAATTTAAGAAGTTTGTTCTAGTAATTTCTATAACATTCTAGACACCATAAATTACATGTCACGATGGGTGACGTATATATAATTTATATTCGTCTTTATGTTAAATTATCTACAACCAATAATGGAGACCATGGGATTTAATTTCATATTAATTCCCTCTCCCACTTAGAATTTTTTTTTATTAAAATTGAGGAAAATTAAATGGGGCCCTATGTTGTTATAATTATGTCTAATCATGCATTCAAAATACACACATAATTTTAGCAACATATAACATTTAATTAAAGCGATAAATAAAATTTATGTCCATGTCGTCCTAATTAAGTTAAACATGCAATTTTAAAAGAATTACACACATAATTAACGACACACATTATCAATAAATTAAAGCAATAATTAAAATTTAATGGAAAAAATTAAAATAAATTTTCCACTATTATGGCCCTTGAAAAAAAAATCCCGCTCTCAAAAAAAAATCTGCCCCAAGCGCGCCCCGACGCCCCCAGCAGCCCCAGCAGCCCCAGCAGCCCCAGCAGCCCCAGCAGTCCCAGCAGTCCCAGCTGCCGCAGCGGCCCCAGCAGCCCCTTGTAATCACACAGCGGAACAAAAAACTACCGAAATTGATTTCCGATCGCACATAACTATTATAAAATACCCAGAACAATTACAAAAAACATAGATCTAATACAAAACTAATTTTGTAAAATCTATTCTAACACGATCAACCCTCGTGTAAATTACAACCACGATTAAACCACGTGGAAACCAAAACAAAAATTAACCACGATTAAACCACGTGGGATCCAAACACATAATTAAAATATACATGGCCATAATAGTGGATTAACAACCTGCATCAAAACCAATACAAGCAAAACACTATATACACGCATATATAATTACGACATGGACATTATATCATAAAACGTAGAACCCATTACCATGCTCTTGATACCAATTGTTGGGAACCACGGACTTAGGGTGTTACTACGTTTTACGATAAAGATTACGAAAAGAGGATTACCTTGTTAATGATTGATTCCACGCTCTTCTATTGTATTCCCAAATTCCCTTGAGCGAAGTGTGGTCTCCGTCTTCTCAAGTTATCCTCTCTTCTTGCTCCTTGGTGGCTACAATATGTTTTCACACAATTCCAAGCAAGGAGAGAATAAGAATATATATAGGCTACAATAGGGACCATGGATAATTAGGTTGGGCCTTCTAATTACATCTTGAGCCTAGCCCAATGTAATTAAATATTAATTCAATCCACTAAAGAATTTATATTTGCACTACCTTTCCTAATACCGCAATTTAATTAATTCGGTTCTAATATTATTTTCTTATTAAATTTCCCATGTCTAAAATATCGTATGTCCATCAATTAAATAAATTACTGATAATTTATTTAATTAATATCTTTTATCCTTGATCATCCACTCAACCTTTATTTAATTATGCCAGAATAAATTCCACCTGCAGGGTTTCACATAATTAAATCTTTTTGAGCTTTCAAGGGGACATCATTAACCCGAATATTATCAGGACATGGATTCCTTCAATAAATAATATCCACCATGTATATAATTCCATCACCCAAAATATAATGATATAATTCAAAAGAATTATTTCATATATAAATCAAAGCATGTAAATAATATACACGTGTCAATTACTATTTCCGGATTAAGAACCTAAGCATTAATAATAACATAGAATCTTAGTTCTTCTTCTTAATCAGTATTAAGGGAACAATTCTAAATTTGATCCTGTTCAATATACACAAAGTATACTAGCATTATTTATTAGTCAATATAAACTAATCTAAATAATACTACAGCCATACCAGTGGATTGTCCAACACCACCTGTGCTGTGAACCTTATTATATTATATAACCGTATTTAACAATCTAATATTCTGTATCCCATTTGATACTAGATTGTTCATAATATATAATATTAGACAACATGTAAACATTCAAATGATTCCCAAATAAACTGGCCAGAAATAAATGTACATATTTCAAATAAATATTTTCAGTATACACTAACAGCAACAACAACAGTAGTTCCAACAACAGATGTTACAGCAAGCCGCTCATCCAGGACATCAAGTACCACCAGCAGCACCTACAGTCACTTTCAAGCAATTTCAGGCGGTAAAGCCTCCGGAATTTGTAGGTTCCACAGATCCTACAAAGGCGAGAGCTTGGCTGAAGGAAATGGAAAAGGCTTTTACGTTGGTGAAAGTTGAGGAAGAACAGAAGATGGATTTTGCCAGCTACTTTCTGAAAGGTGAAGCCAATTACTGGTGGGAATCGAAGAAAGCTTTGGAAGGGGAAGGGGAAGGTGTGGTGACCTGGGATAGATTCACCGATCTTTTCCTGGAAAAATATTTCCCTCGTTTTATGAAGAACCAGATGGAGATCAAGTTCCTGGAGCAGAAGCAAGACAACTTATCGGTCACGGATTATGAGACCAAGTTCACTGAATTGGCCAGATTTGTTCCTGAGCTAGTAGATACAGATGAAAAGTGGGCCAAGAGATTCCAGCAGGGACTGAAGCCATGGATTCGTAGCAGAGTAGCTGTATTTGAGCTAACAACTTATACGGCTATTGTTCAGAAGGCCATGATCATTGAAGGTGAGAGTGAAGCAGCTCAGAAAGAGAAGGGACCAGGAAATTTCCAGAACCGTTTCAACAAAAGGCCGAGATTTCAAGCCCGGGGAAAAGTAAATGCCAGGAGACCAGAACAAAATAACCAGAGGATGGGTAATCGACTTCCTGGCCCAACTCAGCAAAGACTTATCCGACCGCCTATACCTGATTGTAGAATATATGGTAAAAAGCATACGGGGATTTGTAACAAGCCCAATGTCACGTGTTTTAAGTGCAAGCAAAGGGGACACTACTCTGGAGAATGTCCGATGAGAAGAGTAGAGGTCACTTGTTTCCATTGTGGAAGAAAAGGATATATTGCCAAGGACTGCAGAGGAGTTGCCATGGCCGCTAGTATTCCAAGGGTTTTAGCATTACCTCCACCTCCACTACCACCACAAAATCAGCCCAGGGCAAGGACTTTCAACATGTCAATGAAGGAAGCAGTGCAGAGTCCGAATGTGGTTGCAGGTACGCTCCTTGTGAATTCCATAAATGCACTAGTATTGATTGATTCAGGAGCTACCAGATCTTTTATTTCTGAAGATTTTATCTCTAAGATAGATTGTGAGACTCAGTGGTTAGATGAAGTGATAGTCATAAAATTAGCAAATGATGATCAGGTTATGGTAGATCAAGTATGCCCAAATTGTGATATTGAGATAGGGAGATGTCATTTCTCAGTTGATTTGATACCTTTCAGGTTAGGAGAGTTTGATGTTATTTTAGGAATGGATTGGCTAGCTAGTAATAATGCTCAGATTGATTGCGCAAATAAGAAAGTGAAATTGCAAACTGAAGAAAATAAAACGATAACATTTAAAGGTGAAAAGCAAAAGCAGAAATTCCTAACAATGATGCAGATGAGACGATTGTTACACCAAGGATATCAAGCCTACTTAGCTTATGTATTGGATACTAACAAAGAAAGTCCGAAGATTGAAGATATTCCTGTAGTTTGTGAGTTTTCCGATGTCTTTCCAGATGAACTTCCAGGACTTCCACCGGATCGAGAAATCAAGTTCACTATTGATTTGGCGCCAGAGACTGAACCAATTTCGAAAGCTCCATATCAAATGGCACCCGTTGAAATGAAGGAATTAGCAAAGCAGTTGCAAGAACTTCTCGACAAAGGAATTATAAGGCCAAGTGTATCCCCATGGGGCGCACCAGTATTGTTCTTGAAAAAGAAGGACGTTAACATACGACTGTGTATTGATTATCGTGAGCTGAACAAGTTAACTATCAAGAATAAATATCCTTTACCTCGCATTGATGACTTATTTGATCAACTAAAAGGAGCAGCATGGTTTTCGAAAATTGACTTACGATCAGGTTATCATCAGTTAAAGATCAAGGCAGAAGATATTCCAAAGACGGCGTTTAGAACGAGATACAGACATTATGAATTTCTTGTGATGGCTTTTGGATTGACAAATGCACCTGCAGCGTTTATGGATTTGATGAATCGAGTATTCAAGAAGTATCTGGATCATTGTATTTATTGATGACATCTTGATTTATTCAAAGACGGAAGAAGATCATGCAACACACTTAAGAACGATATTGGAGATATTACGGAAGGAGCAGCTTTACGCGAAATTTTCAAAATGTGAATTTTGGTTGAAGGAAGTGCAGTTTTTAGGACACATCATTAGTATTGAAGGAATTTAAGTGAATCCCGCAAAGATTGAAGCTATTTTAAATTGGGAAAGACCAAAGACGCCAACTGAAGTCAGAAGTTTCTTGGGATTAGCCGTTTATTACAGAAGATTCGTTAAAGATTTTGCAAAGATAGCCATACCATTGACGAAGTTGACGCGAAAGAATGCAAAGTTCGAATGGAACGAGAAATGTGAAGCAAGTTTCCAAGAATTGAAGAATCGACTAGTAACTGCACCTGTTCTTGTGTTAGCTGATGATCAAGGAGACTTTGTCATATACAGCGATGCTTCGTATCGAGGACTTGGATGCATTTTAATGCAACATGGAAATGTGATCGCATATGCTTCTAGACAGCTAAAGCCGCATGAACAAAAATATCCAATGCACGATCTTGAACTAGCAGCAATTGTGTTCGCACTTAAGCTTTGGAGACATTATCTGTACGGTGAAAGATGTGAGATTTATACAGATCACAAAAGCTTGAAGTACATTTTTTACCCAGAAGGAACTTAACATGCGACATCGATGTTGGCTAGAGTTAATTAAGGATTACGATGTTTCAATCAATTATCATCCAGGCAAGGCCAATGTAGTAGCAGATGCGTTAAGTCGAAAGGAACGATTGAACCTGTTAACGTCTTCAGAGGACTTAATCAAGGAATTCGATAAATTGGAGATTGAAGTTCGTGTACCAGAAAGTTCTACCGAAATGATTTACGCTATAACTTTTCAGCCAGAACTATTGGAGAAAATAAGAAGGTGTCAGGAAGAAGTAATGGACCAGGATATCAACAATTTAACAGGAGAAGAGATTACTAGTCAGAAGGATGCTAAAGGAATTTTTCGTGTTGCTTCAAGGATCTGGATACCTAATGTACCGGAACTGAAAGCGGAAATTTTGCAAGATGCTCATAGTTCAAGATATTCAATTCATCCCAGAAGCACAAAGATGTACAGAGACCTGAAGGAAAATTTTTGGTGGCCGAATATGAAGAAAGAAATAGCGGAATGGGTCAGCAAGTGTTATACGTGCCAAAGAGTGAAAGCTGAACATCAACGCCCGAGCGGACTACTACAGCCACTAGATATTCCAGAATGGAAATGGGAACACTTAGCTATGGATTTCGTAGTAGGACTTCCAAGGACGAAAGCAAATCACGATGCAATTTGGGTTATTGTTGATCGATTGATGAAATCAGCACATTTTCTCCTGATTAACGAAAGATTTTCACTGGACAAGTTAGTGCATTTATATCTCAAAGAAATCGTAATGCATCATGGAGTACCTGTATCGATTGTATCGGATCGAGATCCCAGTTTCAATTCCAGATTTTGGAGACAATTCCAAGAATGTCTAGGAACGAAGTTAAACATGAGTACGGCTTATCATCCGCAGATGGACGGGCAAAGCGAAAGGAAAATTCAAACAATCGAAGATATGCTACGTGTATGCGCAATAGACTTTGAAAGCAATTGGGACGAGCACTTACCGCTAGTGGAATTTTCTTACAATAACAGTTATCAAGCGAGTATTGGGATGCCACCTTATGAAGCTCTATATGGAAGAATATGAAGATCACCTACCTGTTGGGATGAAGTGGGAGAACATAAAATTCTAGGTCCAGAACTGATTCAGCAGACCAAGGAAAAAGTAGAACTTATCCGCAAGTGACTTGAAGCAGCGTAGAATCGACAGCGTAAATATGTAGATCTGTCTAGAAAGGATATGGACTACCAGGAAGGAGAGCATGTATTGCTAAAGGTATCACCATGGAAGGAATTAGCTAGGTTTGGCAACAAAGGAAAATTGAAACCTCGCTACGTCGGACCATTTGAAATTTTGAAGAAAATTGGGAAGGTTGCGTACAAGTTAGCTTTACCACCCCATATGCAGCATATTCACAACGTATTTCATGTATCTATGCTTAAGAAGTACAACCCTAATACAAGGCATGTAATAGAGTATGAACCAGTAGAACTTCAGGCAGATTTGTCGTATGTAGAACAGCTGATAAGAATTCTTGATCGACAAGAGAGGGTATTAAGAAATAAGTCTGTATCATTAGTGAGAGTTTTGTGGAGAAACCCAGCGGTTGAAGAATCAACCTGGGAGCTCGAGAGTGAAATGTTAGAAAAGTATCCTCGGTTGTTTGCATAGTGTGATTCTGAGGACGGAATCCTGTTAAGGGGGAGAATGTAACGACCGAGAAATTACGCTTGTATTATATCATAATAAAGATAAATTATATGTATTATTATGTGATTAAATGTGTTGAGTCATTAAACCCTAACTGTTATGTGTTACGTGTTGTCTGTTTTGATCCAAACGTGTTTTGGATATATATTGAGTGTTCTATCGTAAGTTATATATTTTATATCAAAACCCGTACAGCTCAAAACCATGTTCTAAAAGCCCGTATTTCAAAAAAAATCATTGCCCCTATTTTGCCGAAAATGCCCTATACCATATCGTTATTCTGAACCCCTAGGCGTTTTACAAATTTACCTTTTTCGCGAAAAATGACTTTTCCGGACCCCTTCGGGTACCAAAAACCCCACAAAAATCATATTTTTATTTTTATGTGATCATGAAATTATCATACATCATTTTTCTTTGCATTTTTGTAATATTCACAATTTTTGGGAATTTTTGACATTAATTTTGTATTTATTGGATATTTAAAAATTCATTATTAATACCCGAAAATTATAAAAATTGGGGCCAAATATTTTTATTAGGTGTGTAATTAGCCCCTTAATTTTATTTACGGGTATTATTTTCATAAATATAAATACCAGGTTTATTGTTAATTATTCAGTTAATAATAATAAAATTCAGAAAAATCAAGAAATTCCCCAATTCTCTAAAATTAGGGTTTGTTGGTGAAGAACAGGGCAGAAATTCAATCGAGGATTTGAAGGTGATTCTGTTAACCAAATCAAACATGTAAGTAGTCAAATTGAAGCTAGTGATTCGTAGTTTCTGATTATGTAATCGTTTTTATTGATTAATTAGTCGATTTTTAATTCGTAATTTCGAGTTTAGTTCTTGAATTCGGGTTTTACAAATCGTTGATTGTTAGATGTTTTGATGGTTGTGAGTGTGTAGATCGTCGAATTCTCAATCGAACCGTACCGGTTTCATAAAGTTTGGTGTTGTTTTCGGTGTTGTCGGAGAACCGCCGCTGTTGGCAGTGTTCTTCGTTTTCCGGTGATGATATCGACGAAGGAAGGCGGAGAAAGGCTGAGGAGTTGCCAGGGAAGTGTCTTGGAGTGAAGTCGCAGAAGAACGGGATTGAAATCACACGATTTGGCCGTGTTTTGCTCGCCGGAAAAACCACCGGCGTCGTTGCCGGTGGCTGTTCTTCATCAACCCGGGTTCGACCCGGTTCCAACCCGGAAATCGACCCGGGTTTGATCCTAAAAACCCTAACCTTGAAACCTGTTATGTGTTTCTGATTTTATTAATATTTATTCTATTTTCTAAAATCAGAAAATCAGTTTTCATAATTCTAATAATTAATTAAAAATCAGTTTTAAATTCTGAAAAATAGTATAATTATTTTCTAAATTATTTTATATATTTAGAATTTAGAATTTAATTATTTAATTAATTATTTAATTATTTATGTAATTATTTATTAGCTATCTAATTAATTAATAATTAGGTAATTAATTAATAATTAGGTAATTAATTAATAAATAAGGATTAAATAATATGATTAATAATCCGATAACTAGTTAATATTACGAGTAACTCGTATTTATGCGAGTAGGGATTCGATAATTAGAATTATTATTCGAGGGATAATTATTCGAAGGATATCGTAATATTTATTCGCATCGAATAATTAAATACAGATAATTAAGTGATTAATTAATCGTATAGGTATAGTAATAATAACAATTCGATAGTTATTCGAGAATTGCGAGTAGCTCGTATTTATACGAGTAGTTAATCGTTGAATTAGATTATAATTCGAGTAATTAGTATTGATTCGATAAATAGCGTATCAGTTAGTTGTATCGATTGTTTATTTATAAATAATCGATCTGATCGAGTAAGTATTATTAATTTATAAATAATTGTAATAAATAATAATTAATCCTAATAATTAGGGTTTAATTATTTTAAAATATAATAATTATTAGTTAATTATTTAAAGATGTAATTAAGGATTATTTAATTATAATTAATTATTTATAATTAATTATTAATTAATTAAATCTTGTTTAATTCATAATAATTAAACTGTTAGTCCGATTTGAGCGAAACGAGGACCCCTAGACTCAGAAAAATGAAACGAATCCAATAAAAATAATTGTAAGTTATAATTTCTTTTCGAAGAGAGTGGTCTTGTGATAATTAATTGTTCATAGGCCCTATTAGGGGTGGAATCGAGTCGAATAAATCCCGAAAAAATGTTATAAAATCAGATAGGGTTAGTTATTATAAATATGAGTCTAGAATCGATTCCAAAAATATTTATAAGTCCAGAAATTAATTATGTGCTTTATGTGCTATGTGCTTTACATGGTTATGTGAACCTTACGTGCTATATAATTTATATGTGTCTATATGCGAGTCAGATAGAAACGCATGGGTAGACTGATAAGGTTACGTGGTATCAATTCGAGATACACGTATATAGTAAGTTATCTAAACGACTATCTTTCTATGATTGGTTCAGTGTCAGCAAGGCAGAGCAAGCTAGAGATAGAAGGCGGTAAGTTGAACCAGGTTAAGTACGCGCAAGGCAAGTTTTTCCCTATTCTAAATTCAGAATAGTGAATTATATCTCATTTTCCCATATCAGTTATCTTTGATAATTTTTGTTCATATACACTGTTACGAAATTATTGAATTTTGTTTCTACTTCACTTTGATTCTTGATTCCTCCCAATTTATTGAATCCTTTATTCGTATTGCTATACTTTTACCCTTGTTACATATACTTTGATATATCCTGGTATTGGGATACATCAAAAGCATTCCGATTGTTCCGGATGCTAAGCTTTGGACTGGATGGTTATGATGCGGACTGGGTTTTACCCAGACCTTTAATTAATAGGCCATAGTTGCCTGAGTACTCCTTATGTTGGTTGGGTCTATGCAGTTGGCTATAGATTTGCACTGTATCCTGACTGATCAGCATGTTATAGTGCATATGCTGGTTCTTATTTCCAATCTTGTTCATTTGGCACTCGCCAATGTTGGCAAATTATTATCCTATACAGATACAGATGGTTGTTCAAACCAGCAGCTTATTGGTTCACTTATTTCTCTCTCTTTATACTATACATATATATTGTTGCAGGCTTGTTGAGCAATTTTGGCTCATCCCTTTTTATTGTTATTCCTATTATTTTACAGTTAAGGTAGATAATGAAACCCATCAGGACCCGCGTAGTCAAGAAACGAGTCAAGCAGCGGGACCCTCTTATACCAAGAGTGTTCCTTCCTATTCCTGAAGAGAGCTTTGTGTCACGCCCCCAACTTAAACAGCAAATTAAATATAATTATTACAAAATTTTAAAAGAGATAACACAACCAAATCCAAGATCTTACAGTTTAGGGTTGGGAACAGCCCAACACTACCATCTATTACAACTAATTATAAATACCGAGTCCTCACACAAACTACTATCACTTATTTTACCTGAGCTCGAACATAAGCATCAGCATCACAGGTCTTACGGGCAGTCTGCTTGAATCTAACCATAGCTGCTAGCTGTAATATCAGGGTAAAGCAAGGAGTGAGCCAAATGCTCAACAAGTTGCTACCAGTACGATACAAAACATAAATCGAGATATGCATTAAAGAATGACAATGGAAAGACATAACTAATGATAACGAGGGATAAAACTATGAGTGATGGCATCATTTTTACTTGTATCAAAACAATTTCAAAATCATGTCTTAATCAAAATCATTTTATGACGCTACGGATTACAGCCGGTGATCAGCCGCGAAGTAATCCCGAACCTCGCTGGGATCTAAAACATTTATGGGAATCCCTAGGCAACTTTTAAGCCTAATATAAGTGTGGAAATGACTCGCGTCTCAGTCCAGATCCACTATTCAAGGAAAACATTTATCCCCCTTTGGGACTTTATTTATTTCAAAAACTGATGCCGAATTATAACAAAATCTCTTTTAACAGTAAACATTTTTATTAAGGGATTATAGATCAACTCGAAACACGGGAAATATGGTACTAAATCTCAGGGCCATGATTTACAAAATTTTACTCTATTAGGGTAACCAAAAGGTTTTCATATGTCAAAACTTGGACAGGAAAATTTAGTGAGACTAATGGATAATATAAAGGGGTAATGCCAAACAAGGCTTAAAGCAATGGTTTCTCGTCAAGGTACAGGTGTTGGATCATCAAGAAGATAAGCTTCATGAATACTATGGGTGTTAAGGTATGAAGAAATGATTCTTTAGCTCAGGACATATCAGAGTTGTCAAGCTTTAGGAAAAAAAAAGAGGGGTATCAATCAATGAGGGATCACTTTGATAAGTTTCTGACTTTCAGGGTTCAAAGTAAGATACTATCGGGATTCAAGTATCAGGATGAGATATCAATACTTAGGAATCATCAGCATGTTAATCAAGAGGATCAATCAAGTAATATATCAACTCTTCATTTTATCATGGCATTTAACTATCATGAAAAGGCTTTTGAACTACTTGCAATACATACTCGAGGGTTCATGGCATTTCTATATAATTCAAAGATAAACGAAAGATACGCTTGATTTAAAATATATCAAATGACTCAGGATAATTGCATCAATATATATAAACTGTTTATAGTAAATACGAAGGTCAAGTTGAATCACTTGCCTTGAGAAAGGCTGGTCTGGTCTGACTAGTAGGAGCAACTGGAGCTTCACTCGACCTTTATGGCAAGGTTTCCCTCGTCTCGAGATCCTACATAAATAATAATAATCCTCATTATAATATATTCTTACCATCTTAACCTATTTACAACTTGAAATTAAACACGGATGGCACTTAGGCCTATACGCACTTAATTTTATATTCACTTTTAAATTACAAAAGTACACACATAGCCACATATTCACATATCATATATTAACACCAAATAACACCATATATACCATAATGCAACACTAGGCTTGGATGATCTCGACTCACAACTTAAGTCACTTGGTCGCTAAACTAGACAAAGTCTTCTAATTTTGGCTTCCTAACTCGATGTGCCTTTCCTAAACTATCCAAAACCTATTGACCCTCACTTGTGCCTTTTACTCTATTGACCTTATACTATCTTACAACTATGGTGGTCGACCTAATACTCACTTCTAAGTGTTCTAAAACTATGTGATAACTGAAAGTGCTCACTGGTGCAAATTTCAGAATGACAACTATGGTTTCTTGAGTGCATTAGACACTCTTAAACTACAAGTTTTCCTTCAAAAACTTTTACACAAGACTCTCCTGACCTAAGGGCATCTCACAAACTTTATGTGGCTCAAGGGCCTGGCTTGGGCCTTCTTGGGCCTAAGCTAAAAGTCCAAGGTTCCCCTGTTTTTCTGGGAAGAAAATGCCCTGACTTGAATTAACTTGTGACACATGGTTCTAAGTCATATCCTATGAAATATGGTTGGAAAAACTTCTCTGACACTCCCTCTAACTAAGGCCCAACAGGGCCTAGTGAGGGCCTACCCATGGCATGGTCAAATCTCCCTATTTCTAAGTTGCAACAAAACTATTCCCTGCTGGACAGATTTTGTTATTCTACTTGTGCACCTAACCAAATGACATGCAAACCTCCAACCAACACCTAAAACCTTTTATATACTCCCAATAATAACTTCTGGTGGCTTGGGCCTCAAAGTGCACATCAATAACATGGTCAAAACTCACTCTAAACCTCAGGGTACTAAACTGATTTTCTGCAGAAACTATAACTCTCATTTCTCCAAGGTTTTGACTTGACAAACTCAACTACCAACAACCCAATACTCAAACCAAGACTTAAACATGGTAATCTATTGAACTAACTTCCTTATTCTCAAAATAACCTTGGGTGAGATCATCCTTACCTAAGGTACAATTATGGCAAAACAAAAGAAACCACATTTCACAACTCACAAATCTTTATGCTTTTGAAACAATAAGATATGCATTTTTTATAAAAGATAACCATGAATTATTACCATGCAACAAGAAGCATAAATCAATATTAACACATTATTCCTACTGAAATGAAGGCTTACTAACAAAATCTTTCCAAATGATCAAAATTTTATAACATTCTAAGAGAAATTCACATGCATGCATGTCTTCGGGTTTTGCAAACCAAAACAACACATTTTCTACCTATATTATATCATAAAATTGACATGCAAGCCTAGCATAAGCTATACCTAGATGATCACTTAGCATACAAAGAGTTTTATCAAATTTTCACCACAAAATTCAAGTCATTATCACATAAACATGTAAAAATTGATTTAAGCAACAAGAATAGTCTTAAGGACCATTCATTCGGCTCCCATATGGTCATGGCCGAATGAAATGGATGGGAATGGCCATTTAATCTTCAAGAGTTTCCCTCTCAAGACTTGGCACTTCTCCATTCCTTGTAGTCCTCTCAAAAACAACCCTAAACTCACAAGAATCAAGGTTGTACTTTGAGTTTCAACTAGAGCCTTAACATGCAACTTCAAAACTTAAACTTTCTATTCAAAACTCTTTGAAATATTAATGATCATGGTATGGGAAATAAGATTTACTTGTATAAAGAGTAGAAGCTTAGTTGAGGAATGAAAAAAAATGGGGAGGGGTGGTTCTCGGCTAAACCCGAGAGTGAGAGAGGGAGGGCCGAGAGGAGGGAGAAGGGAGGGAGGAGAGAGTGAGGTGTAGGTGGAGTATGAAAATGATCATGACACTTTGCTTGTTTTATGGTATTTGATTTGACAAAATTTGAGTGGAAAGGAGAATTGACAAGACTATCCCTCCACTTATACTTGGTTCATTTTGCATGCAAGGGTGAAGAAGGAAATTGGCTAGAAAAATAAGAGTTAGTGGGGTTGGAATTGTCCTCTTTGTCCTTGAAAAGAATGAGAGGGTGGTTTGCATGCAAGGGCTTTCTTGTAATTTGCTAAATATGATAACTAAAATTTATAATGATTTATTTTTATAAAATAAAATACAAGTTCAAAAATTATAAAATTTATACCATAAAATAACTTGGATTTTTAGAGACTTTATAAAATCATTTTCAAAATTTGTGAACAAAATACCTTTTAAAAGAAAATTTTTCCAAGGCTTAGAATATTCCTTATAAATCAAAAATAAAGAAATTAAATAAACTCTTGCTTTGAAAAATCATATACTATATAAATCAAATTTATAATGCAGAAATTTGCACTCACACAAACGTACAATCATTGAATATATTTTCATTCGGCTTTAATATTATACCAAATCCACAAATAATATTACACAAAAATACCGGTTGTAACATCCTCTCCCCCTTAAGGGATTCTGTCCCCAGAATCTAAGAGAACAGATGAGGATACCGGGAACGCATATCAGACTCTAACTCCCAAGTTGATTCTTCGACCTTAGGGTTCCTCCAAAGCACTTTCACTATCTTTACCGGCTTATTCCTAAGACTCTTTACTTGCTAGTCGAGTATTTTAACCGGTTGCTCCACAAATGACAGGTCTGCCTGAATTTCTACAGGTTCATATTCTGTCACATGGCTAGCGTCAGGATTGTACTTCTTAAGCAACGACATATGGAACACATTATGCACATGCTGATACTGAGGTGGTAAGGCCAACTCATAGGCCACCTTTCCTACTCGACTCAAAATCTCGAAAGGACCTATGTATCTAGGTGCTAACTTCCCTTTCTTGCCAAATCTCATCAACCCTTTTCTAGGTGACACCTTCAACAACACAGCTTCGCCAATTTGGAATTGAACATCCTTACGCGCTGGATCCGCATACTTCCTATGTCTATCTTGAGCAGCAAGCAACCTTTTCTGAATTAACTTGACTGAATCATGCAACTATTGTACCAATTCCGAGCCGAGAATTCTTCCTTCTCCTACTTCATCCCAACTTGTTGGTGATCTACATTTTCACCCGTAAAAAGCTTCGTATGGTGGCATGCCGATACTGGAATGATAGCTATTATTATAAGAGAATTTAATCAACGGCAAGTGGTCGTCCCAACTTCCTGCAAAATCGATTGCACAACTGCGCAACATGTCTTCAATTGTTTGAATTGTCCTTTTACTTTGGCCATCAGTCTGCGGGTGGTACGCCGTGCTCATATTCAACTTCGTGCCAAGACATTCCTGAAATTGCTTCCAGAATCTCGAGTTAAATCGGGGATCTCTATCTGAAACTATTGATACGGGTACTCCATGCCTCAGTACGATTTTACGCACATACAGATGAACCAACTTGTCCAGTGACGACTTCTCATTTATTGGAAGGAAATGCGCCGACTTCGTAAGATGATCAATTATAACCCATATTGCGTCATGTCCGGATTTCGTTCGCGGTAGTCCTACTATAAAGTCCATAGCGATATTTTCCCATTTCCATTCTGGAATCTTCAAGGGCTGAATTAATCCGCTTGGTCATTGATGTTCTGCCTTCACTTTCTGACAAGTATAGCACTTCGCAACCCATTCTGCCACGTCTTGCTTCATATTTGGCCACCAAAAGTTCTTCTTTAAGTCTCTATACATCTTGGTGCTTCCCGGGTGGATGGAATATTTCAAATTGTGGGCTTCATGGAGGATCTCATTCTTTAATTCAAGTACATGAGGAATCCATATTCTGGATAAAAACCTTAGTATCCCTTGCTCATCCCTTTGAGTATTAATCTCTTCTCCAGATAACTGATTCTTCTCTTTCTCCATTACTTCTTCTTGACACTTCTTTATCTTTTCCACTAGTGTTGGCTGAAAGGTCATTGCGCGACAAACTTCCTCGACTTTTCCATAAGCACAAAGTTCCAATTCCAATCTTTTAATTTCTTCATATAACTCTTTTGATGTTATCATCATATTCAGTCTCTCCTTCCTACTCAGAGCATCGACCACTACATTCGCCTTTCCAGGATGGTAATTTATCGAACAGTCATAGTCCTTGATCAATTCCAGCCATCTCCTCTGCCTCATATTGAGCTCTTTCTGAGTAAAAATGTACTTTAAACTCTTGTGATCCGTGTAGATTTCACACTTCTCTCCGTAGAGGTAATGTCTCCAAATCTTAAGTGCGAACACCAAGGCGGCTAGTTCCAAGTCATGCGTCGGGTACTTTAACTCATGCGGTTTCAACTGTCTTGACGCATATGCGATCACTTTACTGTGTTGCATCAACACACAACCCAAACCCTTATGTGAAGCGTCGCTGAATATTACAAAGTTCCCTTGATCATCTGGTAGTACTAACACCGGAGCTGTTACCAACTTCTGCTTTAACTCTTGAAAGCTGTCTTCACATTCTGCACTCCATTCAAATTTTGATTCTTTCTGGTTAACTTGGTCAATGGCGTGGCGATCTTCGAGAAATCCTTGACGAATCTTCTATAGTATCCGGCCAATCCTAGAAAACTTCGCACTTCCGTAGGAGTCTTTGGCCTCTCCCAACTCATAACTGCCTCAATCTTTGCCGGATCCACTTTAACGCCTTCATTTCCAATGACATGCCCCAAAAATTGAACTTCCTTTAACCAAAACTCACATCTGGTAAACTTGGCATACAACTTCTCTTGACGAAGTATTTCCAATGCTATCTAGAGGTGCTGCTTATGTTCTTCTGCCGACTTAGAATAAATAAGGATGTCATCAATAAATACCACGACAAATTTGTCCAAATACTTCTTAAATACCCGATTCATCAGATCCATAAATACGGCTGGAGCGTTGGTCAGTCCAAACGACATTACTCGGAATTTATAATGCCCATATCTGGTCCTGAATGCGGTCTTGGGAACATCTTCTTCTTTGATCTTTAATTGATGGTATCCCGATCTCAAGTCAATCTTTGAAAAGCATTTTGCTCCCTTCAACTAATCAAAAAGGTCATTTATCCTTGGTAGCGGGTAGCGGTTCTTGATCGTTACCTTATTCAACTCCTGATAATCTATGCATAGACGCATACTCCCATCTTTCTTCTTTACAAACAGAACAGGTGCTCCCCATGGCGACGCACTTGGCCGTATCACTCCCTTATCCAACAATTCTTGTAGCTGGCTCGCCAACTCTTTCATTTCTGCTGGTGCCATCCTATATGGGGCCTTTGAAACTGGTTCCGTTCCTGGAGCAAGGTTGATCTCGAACTCGATTTGTCATTCTGGTGGTAAGCCTGGTAGTTCGTCGGGAAACACATCCGAGAACTCGTTAACTACAGGGATATCTTCCATGCTGGGGATGCCTTTTTCCGAATCCACTACATAAGCTAGGAACGACTCACAACCTTTTCTAAGTAGCTTCTTAGCCTGAACAATTGTAAGAAATAGTTGCTCTTGCCTCTGCCCCTTAAATACTACCTTCTCTCCACTCTTCGTCTTTAAATACACTCTCTTGGTCTTACAATTAATCTGAGCGTTATTCTCTCCTAACCAATCCATTCCTAAAATTATGTCAAACTCTCCCAACTTGAAGAGTATCAAGTCGGCTGAAAACTTATACCCCGAAATATCAATCTCACACTTTGGACAAAATTGATTCACAGGAATCTCCTCTTGGTTCGCAATTACCATATTTACTACCTCACTCATAATCATTTTATCACATTGAAGCTTATCAACAAAAGATTCTGATATGAAAGATCTTGTTGCTCCCGAATCAATCAATACTTTAGCTTTGACATTATTGAGTAAAAGTGTACCTGCTATCACCTCCGAATTCTGTACAGCATCCTTCATCTTCAAATCAAATGTCCTTGCTGTTGCTTGCGGGATTGGTGTAGGTGGTGGAGGTAATGCCAATACCTCAGCTGGCACGCATGCACTGGTACTTGCCACATTCATCAGAGCTTTGACTGGTCCGGTTGCCTTGCACTCCCTAGCTATGTGTCCAGTCTTCCCACACTTGTAACACGTAACTCCTGGCTTCGGCATCTTGCACTCATTCGCCAAATGTCCCTTCTGATTGTACCTATAGCATGTCATGCTCAGCTTATTACACACTCCGGGGTGCCTTCTTCCGTAGTGCTTGCATTCTGGCCTCTGGAACCTGTTTTCTCCAACTTGCCCTTGGCTTGCCTGATTGTTCCCCTTCGATTCTTGCCTTTTACCCAAATTTCCTTTCTTTTGAAAATTTCCGCCCTTCTGGAAACCAATCCTCTTTACATTCCGATCTTGTGAACTTCCGGCTTCAGACTTTTCTCCATAAAATGGAACCTTCCTCTTCTTGTTATCCTTCTCCTTCCTTGACTGCATCCCATTATTCTCAATCAGAGCAGCTTTCTGTACTATTCCCGTATAAGTTTCAAGCTCAAACATAGCCACTCTATCTCTGATCCAAGGCTCCAATCCTTGCTGAAATTTCTTTGCTTTTTCCACCTCAGTGCTGGTATACTTTGTCACAAACCTTGACAACTCAGTGAACTTCTTCTCATACTCCAATACAGTCATGTTCCATTGCTTCAACTCAAGAAATTTAAGCTCCATCTGATTCTGCATGTACTTAGGGTAATACTTGTCCAGAAATAACTTCTTAAATCTCTCCCAAGAAACCTGTTGAGTGACTTCCATAGCTTTTACTGATTCCCACCAATAGATGACTTCTCCCTTCAAGAAGTAAGTAGCATACGGCGTCTTCTG
The DNA here is from genome assembly GCF_009905375.1 of Apium graveolens. Taxonomy (NCBI): domain Eukaryota; kingdom Viridiplantae; phylum Streptophyta; class Magnoliopsida; order Apiales; family Apiaceae; genus Apium; species Apium graveolens. Next base: position 54,999,516 of record NC_133647.1, read on the forward strand.
ATCATCCCCTAACTGTACCAACTCAAAAGCCCTTTCCATCTCCGTGATCCATGTGTTAGCTATCACTGGATCAGTGGTATCATGAAATGCAGGTGGATTCACATTCTGAAAAGCCTTGAAAGTGACAATTTGTCTAGGTGGTACTGGTGGTTTAGGTGGTTGGTGTGGCTCACGGTTATCTTGGTTTTCAATTCGTTGTTGAAGAGTTAGTTGTTGTTGAGCTATAGCATTGGTCTGCTGTTGCAAGGTTTCCAGTAATCGAAGGATGTTTGGGTCTGTGGTGGATGTGGTTGTTGGGTTCTTCTTTTTGGGAGGCATGATCCTGAAATAAGAGTTGTGTCAAAACATATATGAATGATAAAATGATTCGAGGGTATCGCATGGCATTCTCATTTACATATGGGGTCAAGTTTCCAAATTAAGCAGATATGATGATAAAAACATAAAATAACAGTTGAGAGCAAACGGAACAATAACACATAATTATTGAAATTTTAAAGGTCACAATACATAGGATTAGGACAAGGTCTGATTCTAGGAATAACAGGCTTATTTAAAGGAAACAACGGAAACAACTGGGGATTCCACAGAGTCTGATAGTACAACAACATGAAAGGTAAATGGAAAGAACTAAGGCTCCACTCCATCTGAACGGGGCTTGGTAGTCTTTTCCTCTCGAAGCGTCTTCACAATGCTCTGGAGCTCATCCGCCACCATTTGAATGACATACTGGCTGGTACTGTCCCTGTGCGCTGGCATCTCCTCAAGCTTAGTATTGACGTACTGAACCAAGGTCTCAAGTCTCGCAGTCATCTGCTCCTTGGGCTTCCCTTCGTAGTTTCGGCTGTCCGGATACACGTTCTTCAGTCGGTATATATGTCGGTCGTACTTGCCCTGAAGCATGTCGAACTCGCGCCTCAACTCAGCATACACTGTGAAAGCAATAGTGTCGTCCGACCCAGAGGATGACGAGGAATGCGCCCTTTGCTGACAACCAATAAGAGGAGTATTAATAATAATTTACTTAACCTACTCTCTCGCATATTATCTATAACCTACACACATATCCTATAACCTATTTGGGCTGTCCAGGGACTCTAAACCGTAGCTCTGATACCAAAACTTGTCACGCCCCCAACTTAAACAGCAAATTAAATATAACTATTACAAAATTTTAAAAGAGATAACATAACCAAATCCAAGATCTTACAGTTTAGGGTTTGGAACAGCCCAACACTACCATCTATTACAACTGATTATAAATATCGAGTCCTCACACAAACTACTATCACTTATTCTACCTGAGCTCGAACATAAGCATCAGCATCACAGGTCTTACGGGCAGTCTGCTTGAATCTAACCATAGCTGCTAGCTGTAATATCAGGGTAAAGCAAGGAGTGAGCCAAATACTCAACAAGTGCTACCAGTACGATACAAAACATAAATCGAGATATTCATTAAAGAATGACAATGGAAAGACATAACTAATGATAACGAGGGATAAAACTATGAGTGATGGCATCATTTTTACTTGTATCAAAACAATTTCAAAATCATGTCTTAATCAAAATCATTTTATGACGCTACGGATTACAGCCGGCGATCAGCCGTGAAGTAATCCCGAACCTTGCTGGGTTCTAAAACATTTATGGGAATCCCTAGGCAACTTTTAAGCCTAATATAAGTGTGGAAAGGACTCGCGTCTCAGTCCAGATCCACTATTCAAGGAAAACATTTATCCCCCTTTGGGACTGAAAACCCATATTTTATTTATTTCAAAAACTGATGCCGAATTATAACAAAATCTCTTTTAACAGTAAACATTTTTATTAATGGATTAGAGATCAACTCGAAATACGGGAAATATGGTACTAAATCTCAGGGCCATGATTTACAAAATTTTACTCTATTAGGGTAACCAAAAGGTTTTCATATGTCAGAACTTGGACAGGAAAATTTAGTGAGACTAATGGATAATATAAAGGGGTAATGCCAAACTGGGCTTAAAGCAATGGTTTCTCGTCAAGGTACAGGTGTTGGATCATTAAGAAGATAAGCTTCATGAATACTATGGGTGTTAAGGTATGAAGAAATGATTCTTTAGCTCAGGACATATCAGAGTTGTCAAGCTTTAGGATAAGAAAGAGGGGTATCAATCAATGAGGGATCACTTTGATAAGTTTCTGACTTTCAGGGTTCAAAGTAAGATTCTATAGGGATTCAAGTATCAGGATGAGATATCAATACTTAGGAATCATCAACATGTCAATCAAGAGGATCAATCAAGTAATATATCAACTCTTCATTTTATCATGGCATTTAACTATCATGAAAAGGCTTTTAAACTACTTGCAATACATACTCGAGGGTTCATGGCATTTCTATATAATTCAAAGATAAACAAAATATACGCTTGATCTAAAACATATCAAATGACTCAGGATAATTGCATCAATATATATATAAACTGTTTATAGTAAATACGAAGGTCAAGTTGAATCACTTGCCTTGAGAAAGGCTGGTCTGGTCTGACTGGTAGGAGCAACTGGAGCTTCACTCGACCTTTATGGCAAGTTTTCCCTCGTCTCGAGATCCTACATAAATAATAATAATCCTCATTATAATATATTCTTACCATCTTAACCTATTTACAACTTAAAATTAAACACAGATGACACTTAGGCCTATACGCACTTAATTTCATATTCACTTTTAAATTACAAAAGTACACACATAGCCACATATTCACATATCATATATTAACACCAAATAACACCATATATACCATAATGCAACACTAGGCTTGGATGATCTCGACTCACAACTTAAGTCACTTGGTCGCTAAACTAGACAAAGTCTTCTAATTTTGGCTTCCTAACTCGATGTGCCTTTCCTAAACTATCCAAAACCTATTGACCCTCACTTGTGCCTTTTGCTCTACTGACCTTATACTATCTTACAACTATGGTGGTCGACCTAATACTCACATCTAAGTGTTCTAAAACTATGTGATAAGTGAAAGTGCTCACTGGTGCAAATTTCAGAATGACAACTATGGTTTCTTGAGTGCATTAGACACTCTTAAACTACAAGTTTTCCTTCAAAAACTTTTACACAAGACTCTCCTGACCTAAGCGCATCTCACAAACTTGATGTGGCTCAAGGGCCTGGTTTGGCCTTCTGGGGCCTAAGCTAAAAGTCCAAGGTTCCCATGTTTTTCTGGGCAGAAAATGCCCTGACTTGAATTAACTTGTGACACATGGTTCTAACTCATATCCTATTAACTATGGTTGGAAAAACTTCTCTGACACTCCCTCTAACTAAGGCCCAACAGGGCCTAATGAGGGCCTACCCATGGCATGGTCAAATCTCCCTATTTCTAAGTTGCAACAAAACTGTTCCCTGCTGGACAGATTTTGTTATTCTACTTGTGCACCTAACCAAATGACATGCAAACCTCCAACGAACACCTAAAACCTTTTATATACTCCCAATACTAACTTCTGGTGGCTTGGGCCTCAAAGTACACATCAATGACATGGTCAAAACTCACTCTAAACCTCAGGGTACTAAACTGATTTTCTGCAGAAACTATAACTCTCATTTCTCCAAGGTTTTGACTTGACAAACTCAACTACCAACAACCCAATACTCAAACCAAGACTTAAACATGGTAATCTATTGAACTAACTCCCTTATTCTCAAAATAACCTTGGGTTATATCATCCTTACCTAAGGTACAATTATGGCAAAACAAAAGAAACCATATTTCACAACTCACAAATCTTCATGCTTTTGAAATAACAAGATATGCATTTTTTTATAAAAGATAACCACGAATTATTACCATGCAACAAGAAGCATAAATCAATATTAACACATTATTCCTAGTGAAATTAAGGCTTACTAACAAAATCTTTCCAAATGATCAAAATCTTATAACATTTTAAGAGAAATTCACATGCATGCATGTCTTCGGGTTTTGCAAACCAAAACAACACATTTTCTACCTATATTCTATCATAACATTGACATGCAAGCCTAGCATAAGCTATACCTAGATGATCACTTAGCATGCAAAGAGTTTTATCAAATTTTCACCACAAAATTCAAGTCATTATCACATAAACATGCAAAAATTGATTTAAGCAACAAGAATAGTCTTAAGGACCATTCATTCGGCTCCCATATGGTCATGGCTGAATGAAATGGATGGGAATGGCCATTTAATCTTCAAGAGTTTCCCTCTCAAGACTTGGCACTTCTTCATTCCTTGTAGTCCTCAGAAAAACAACCCTAAACTCACAAGAATCAAGGTTGTACTTTGAGTTTCAACTAGAGCCTTGACATGCAACTTCAAAACTTAAACTTTCTATTCAAAACTCTTTGAAATATGAATAATCATGGTATGGGAAATAACATTTACTTGTATAAAGAGTAGAAGCTTGGTTGAGGAATGAAGAAAAATGGGGAGGGCTGGTTCTCGGCTAAACCCGAGAGTGAGAGAGGGAGGGCCGAGAGGAGGGAGAAGGGAGGGAGAAGGGAGGGAGGAGAGAGTGAGGTGTGGGTGGAGTATGAAAATGATCATGACACTTTGCTTGTTTTATGGTATTTGATTTGACAAAATTTGAGTGGAAAGGAAAATTGACAAGACTATCCCTCCACTTATACTTGGTTCATTTTGCATGCAAGGGTGAAGAAGGAAATTGGCTAGAAAAATAAGAGTTAGTGGGGTTGGAATTGTGCTCTTTGTCCTTGAAAAGAATGAGAGGGTGGTTTGCATGCAAGGGCTTTCTTGTAATTTGGTAATTATGATAACTAAAATTTATAATGATTTATTTTTATAAAATAAAATACAAGTTCAAAAATTATAAAATTTATACCATAAAATAACTTGGATTTTTAGAGACTTTATAAAATCATTTTCAAAATTTGTGAACAAAATACCTTTTAAAAAAAAATCCAAGGCTTAGAATATTCCTTATAAATCAAAAAATAAAGAAATTAAAAAAAATCCAAGGCTTAGAATATATTTTCATTCGGCTTTAATATTATACCAAATCCACAAATAATATTACACGAAAATACCGGTTGTAACACTTTGAGTTACCAGATCAGGTGTAACAGGATAAGTAGTAATGTTGGGTTGAATAAAAGTTTTGTGTAGTTTGAATAAAAGTTGTGTGGTGAGAATGTAGATAGAATAAAGTTTTGTAACAAAGAGAGTTCTTGAGACAGATTGTTTTTATTTGGGTTTGTAATAAAGTTAGTGTGTGGTTCTTGTTTTCAACTCTTAACCTTAAAAGATCATGAGTAGTAGTAGTTCGGGGTAATTATCATATTTATATTCTGCTTGTGCAGGTTTAGTTTGTAGTTGTTATTAATAATGCCCCAAATCTATACCCCAGATTTGGAGGGTGTTATATTTATGGCAAGTTTACCCTCGTCTCGAGATCCTACACAATTAATAATAACCTCATTATAATATACTCTCACCAACTCAACCTATTTACAACCCGAAATTAAACACAAATGGCACTTAGGCCTATATGCACGAAATTTATAATCACCTCATAAATACAATAGTACACATAGCCACATATACTCACATACCATATTTTAATACCAAATAATATCACACACATCATAATGTAACACTAGGCTTAGATGATCTCGATCCCCAACTAAGTCACTTGATCGCTAAACTAGACAAAGTCTCCAAATTGGGCCTTCTAACTCGATGTGCCTTTACTTAACTATCAAAAACCTATTGACCCTCACTTGGGCCTTTAATTCTAATGGCTTTATACTATCTTGAAACCATAGTGGTCAACCCAGGTCTCACTCATAGGTGCTCTAAAACTATGTGGTAAGTGAAAGTGCTCACTGGAGTAAATTTCAGAATGACATCTATGGTTTCTTGGGTGCATTAGACACTATTAAACTACAAGTTTACCTCCAAAACTTCTACACTAGACTCTTCTAACCATAAGGCATCTCCCAACTTGATGTGGCTCAAGGGTCTAGCTTGGGCCTCCTTGGGCCTAAGCTCAAAGTCCATGGTTCCCCTATTTTTTTGGGCAGAAAATGCCCTGACTTGAACTAACTTGTGACACATGGTTCTAACTCAAATCCTATGAACTATGGTTGGAAAAACTCCTCTGACACTCCCTATAACTAAGGCCCAACAGGGCCTAATGAGGGCCTACCCATGTCATGGTCAAAACTTCCTATTTCTATGTTGCAACAAAACTATCCCCTGCTGGACAGATTTTGTGATTCCACTCGTGCACCTAACCAGACAACTTGTAAATCTCCAACAAACACCTAAAACCTTTTATATACTCCTAATTCTAGCTTCTGGTTGCTTGGGCCTCAAAGTGCACAAAAATGACATGGTCAAAACTCACTCTAAACCTCAGGGTACCAAACTGATTTTCTGCAGAAACTAAGACTCTCCTTTCTCCAAGGTTCTCACTTAACAAACCCAACCACCAACAACCAAAATACACAAACCATAACTTAACTATGGTGATCTACTGAACTAACTTCCTTACACTCAAAATAGGTTTAGTGGAGATCATCCTTACCTAGGGTGCAACATAGCAATACAAAGGAAATCACATTACACAAATTACAAGTCATCAAGTTTTCAAGGACAACAATTTTAACCCTTTTGATTAGTATAAACGAGATAACATCACATATTAAGGATCACAATTCTTAATTAATATCTTAACTTAACTAAAATTAAGGTTTACTACCAAAATATCACTTCAAATGATCAATAACTTCCAAAATTCAAGAGAAATCTACATGCATGCATGACTTCGAGTCTTTCAAACCAAAACAACATGATTTCCAAATGAATTTTCATTATAAATCAACATGCAAGCCTATCATGGATTATATCTAAATGACCACCTATCATGCAAAGGTTTTTACCAAGATTTTACTAAGATTTTCATGTTATTATCACAAAAACACACAAAATGAAACAAAGCAACCAAAGCACCATCCATTCGGCTCCTATCAAGTCATGGCCGAATGGATTAGGGTGAAAACCACATTTACATAAGTGCAACACACTCATGTTTAGTCATTCTCAGCCCTATGATACTATAACTCATGGTGAAAGCCTTGAATTCACAAGAATCATGGATATTCACTTTGAGTTTAACAAAAAAAACATCACCATGCAAAGTCAACACATAAGTTTTCTACTCTAAACTCTTGAGATACACATGAACAACATGTAGGGAGTAAGATTACTTGAATATAGGATGATTATTTGAGTGAAGAAATGAAGAAAGAAGGGGATGGAGGCTTCGGTTTTGGAAATTGCCGAGAGGGAGGGGAGAAAGCCGAGAGGGAGGAGGAGAAGAAGAGGAGAGTGAAGTGGTGGAGTGAAAGTGGAGTGGTGATCACTTTCTTGATTTGTTTTTATGTCTTGATTTGACTATAATGTGAGTGGGTTTGGGTAATGACAAGAGTAACCTTCTAGCTAGAGTTAGGCTATCTTGCATGCAAGGTCAAGGAGGTAATTTAGCTTATAAATCATGAGTTAGTGGGTTTAGAAATGTCTTCTTTGTCCTTGAAGAGTATAGAAAGGTGGTTTGCATGCAAGGGCTTCCTTGTAATTTGCTAATTATTACAACTAAAATTTGTAAAGATTTATTTTTATAAAATAAAATACAAGTTCAAAAATTATAAAATTTATACCATAAAATAACTTGGATTTTAAGAAATTTTATTAAATCACTTTCGAAATTTGTGAACAAAATAACTTTTAAAAGAAAATTTCTCCAAGGTTTAGAATATTCCTTATAAATCAAAAATAAAGGAAATAAATAAACTTTTGCTTTGAAAAATCATATACTACATAAAGAAAATTTATAATACAGAAATTTTCTTTCACACAAACGTACAACCATTAAGTATATTTACATTCGGCTCTAATATTATACCAAGTCCACAAATAATATTACACAAAAAGCCGGTCATAACAATAACTGTTTATCATCATCCATCGAATTGTCTTAATCTCAGTGGTTAATTCCCTGTACATTATCCATCGAGTATACTTACAGTTTGTAAGCATAACACGACGGATAATGGGTGGAATTTTCACAGTTTATTTTTAAACGGCTATTTGAGGCAATTTCTATTGGTTACTTTTTGTTACTTTATTATTTTTATCAGTTTTTTTGAGATAGTATAAAAGCTTATTTCATTGCAATTGCTTTTCTTTTATCATTCTCAATTTAATTGCTCAAATTTCATTCTCTCTCAAAGCACTTACTCTCTTTCTCTTCAAGCTCTTATTCTCTAACAATGGCACCTGTTGTAAAGATTATGTCTCAAACTGGGTTCATTTATGAGAAGAACAATTTCACCGCACTAGTGAACAAGGGTATTCAGCAATCTAGAGACTATCACAAGATGATGGACTTTGTGAAGAGTTGCAAGCTCAATTATGCCATGCTGGAATCACCCACAATCTTCTGTGAAGTTGTTGAAGAGATGTGGACCACTACTACCTACAACTCTACAGATAAGACCATCACTCTAACCATTAAAGGTAAAGAATTCTGTATAAATAGTGATGTGATAAAAGCATGTTTCAAAATTCCTGATAACAATGTGACTTCACCACACACTGACACCGATGCACCATGCACTATGCACTTCCTACTTCTAAACTGAGTGAGATTATGAGAATGGGTCTTAGGAAAGAGTGGAGTTTCTTGTGTGATGTAGTTACAAAGGTTTAATCAGAAAAGATCAGTAATTTTGATTCAATAAATATTTCCATGCTTAACATGCTCTACATGCTAGTTACGGATAAATTCTACAATTTCAGTGACCTTGTCTTGTTTGAGTTAGGTTTTAAATTAGGAGAGTTAAATAAAAGAGGTAAGAATGTGTATTATGCTAGATTTCTTATGTTATTAGCTAACCACCTCTGTGAAGAGATTGTGCTTGAGAACCCTAACAACAAACTAGATTGCTGGGTTTAAGAGAGAAGGCTCATTAAAGATTTGAACCGGGCCAATCATCACAAGGATGTGCCAATGTTCTATTTTCCTGTAATGCAAGCACCTCAGGTAAGTGAGGTAAGTTCACCTATCCCTGCAACTATTCCAACCTCCACAATTTCTTTGAGTTCAAGTGTGGTTATGGCAACTGTGTCAATGACCAAACAGTTGCCTACCAAAGCTGCCAAACCTACAATCATTTCAAAATCCAAATCAAAGAAAGCCCCCTCTGGTATCTCTCAAAAGATGCCAGTTGAAAAATCCACTAAAACCAAAGAGGGGAGTGTGAAGGAGGGTAAGTTAGGTGAGGGAAGGGGTAAACATAAAAGAAACCCCAAGAATAAGGTTGGAGAGTTGAGTGAATCCCAGCCTAGCCACACTGCAGTTTCCCAACAAACTGCAGTTTTTAAAAATGATAAAAGCTCATTTCTAGCTACATCCTCCCAAAAGGATGTAGCTATTGAACAAAGATCTCAACCAAGAGCACAGGCTAAGAGGGTTAGGGACACAAGCTCACCCCAAACTTATGCCAAAAAGAAGAAATCAAAAACCTTTGGGGATGCACAAGGTACACACACTGTGCAAACTGGTGCTAAAGACACAGTCACTGCACCTTCACAAATTCAGTTTGATGTGGCTCCAATAAATGTGGAGTCACAGCCAAAATCTCTAGTTATAGAAACACCTCTAACACCAAACTCGCCAACAAATTCTCTAGATGTGGATATGATAAACATATCAATTCCTGATTCCCCTTCTTTAACTCTGTTTGGGAAGCCAAAATCTAGTGCAAGTGAGCATCATCTTTTAGATGATTTGTTGGCTCACTTGCCAATTCTTTCAGGAACTGTTTTGTCATCTGTGCCTAAAATATCTTCAATCAGCACAGAGTCAACAATAGTTTTAATTCCCAGCTCATTCATTTCTACCCTCTCGACGGATATTGCTCATCCATCGAGTAGTGATTGTATCCCGATGGATAAGCCTAACAACAATTATCCGTCGGATAGCAAAATTACTCACTCGATGGATATCACTCATCCGTCGAGTATCTCTGCACAACTTCAAACTTCATTTATTTCAAGTGCAAAAGATTTAGTTGTTGTACAGTCACTCTTAGGATTGAGAGAGAAGAGTGTTTTGAGTGAGAATCTGGGTTGCTCCCAGGAAAAAGGAGAGGAAATGAGTGAAACTCTGCAATCCATTTCTTCAGGATTGGCAAAAGAGTGTGAGAGGAGTCCCACCTTAGTAGGTGAAGGTGGGGGTGTGAGGGTGGGGAGCCAGGGTGAGACCCTGATGTAACAAAAGAGAGAAAATGAGAGAAATACAGGTACTAGAGCAATAGGGATGGATGTCATTTCTAGTGAGTCAATGAATGTCCAGGATGCAGATAGGGAAGGACTATCTCAGCATCCTAAAGCTGTTATAGATTCCACTTCCCTTGATGCTGAGGCATTTACTCACCCTGTTCCATCTTATCAACTTCTAGCTGAACAGGGCAATGACAATGCAAAAAGGATGCTGAATTTGGTGCATACCACACAGTCTATGATAAAAGCTAAGGATGCCATCACAGCTTTGCCTTCTACAGCTGGTGATGTGGACTATGAGACTGGTGGTTCAGCTGATATTTTTGGAGATGGGAGTGGGGATAGTGAAGATGAAGCAATGGACATAGGGGGAGAAGTAGGCTCAAGTTCAAGATCAGGTATGCCATCATGGGCATTCTCAAAGCACTGTGATAAGCATTACTTCAAGACAACCCTGATCCAGTTAATCAATCAGACAAATAATGCTCTTCAAACCACTACCAATGCTAGCACCAAGAAGCTCCTTCAGGCACATCTAGCCTCCCGGTAACTTCAACAAATCTAGGGCTTCCAGCATGCTAGGGATGTGAACACCATGAAGGGTGATATTGAGGAGATGAAGAAGGCCATTTCAGACATTATAGATTCTAAACTTCCAGAAGCTACAATGCTTGACATCAAGAGGCAATTAAGGAAAAATTCTGATCTGTCAACCAAGATAGATGCCTTGGACACAAGAATGTCAGCCATGGAAATATCTTTAACTGCCATTCATCTCTATCAAGCCCAACAGACTGATCTATTTCAAAAACTGGTGGCTGCTCAAACCCCCTCCTCTACTCAACTTGATGATAACAAAAAGGGGGAGAAATGACCAAGTGAGGGGGAGAGGCTTCAAATTCAAATCAGCAAAGTAATTATACCTTCAATTACTATCTCAAAGCCATCAGTTACAGATAGTATAGATCTGATCAATGCAGTAGTAGCCAACATAAGAGCAGCTGATAAGGAAAAGTTGAGTTTAGTCAACTGGGAGAAGATTGATGAGGAAATACATAAGAAGTTTGAACTTGTCAAGGATCCAGTTAAGTCAGCCATCCATCACTCTCAAGTCAAGCAAATTAGTGTGAATGAGATGAGCATGAACTATCTGGAAAGAGGACAATCTTCCTGCATCAAATCTCCAAAGGCTGAAACAATTCTGAAACCAAGGGTAAACTACTCAAAATCATCATTGAAGAACCCTTTGGACAATGTGTATGAGACACCTAAGCCTAATGAGAAGAAGCTTCTGTCAAGGTCAATTGCCTTATACAAAGATCCAGCTGATTCAGCTTCCAAAAGAAGAATTGCCAAGATTTTCAAAAATGGGAAAGAAATTTGTGTGGTGGCTGGACATCCCCAATTTGCTCAAGCAAAGAGAGAAGAAAAGGCTAGATTGAAGCAGGAAAAGAAGCAAGCTGCTCTGGATGCTAAAAAGACTAAACAAAAGAAAGAGCAGATTGTTATCTTGGCCAAGCTACATGCTGTAAATTCATCACAACAAATTCCTTCTCAACCATCTAAAGCTATTGAATCAAAGAAGCAAGTTGAACAACAGAAGAAATCTCCAAGAAAGAAGGAATTGGCTAAAAGAACTAAATGGAAACTGGATATTGTTGACAAGGAATTGGAAGATCAATTTCCTAAGAAATCCACACCATCTACAACTCAAGCATCAAAACCCTTTGTGGTATTTGAAGATATCAGGGTGGTGGATCCCTACAGGAATATTCATGGTGAACCTATTGTGCCCAAGGATGAGCCAATAGAATGGGAGAACATACCAATTCCTAACTTCTATCTACCAATCCTTAGCAAGCCAAAAAGAACAAAGTCAAGAGTAGTCAAGAAAGTAAAGCTGTCACCTCTCAAATCCAAATCTCAAGTCAAAGCTCAATCTAAAGTCAGTAAGGGAGACTATCTGTACTTGTGTGACATCAAAGAATTTTCTGATCTAAACCTCTATCTGGATGAACTAGATGAAGTGAGAAGAATTGATGCATACGGAAACCTACCTGAAAGGTTAGTGTTCAAGTACAAAGGAGGAAAGGAGATTCAGTGGCCTCTTCATAGGATCCTTCAAGAAAGCCAAGCTGTACTGATTAAAGTTTATCATCCTTCAAGAAGAACTTTGGGTTCAACATTACTGCAAGAAGATTGGTATTGAAGAAGATTGTAGAACTATGGAGTGTTAGAGCTAAAGATGCACTCCCAAAGACTCTAATCATCCCTTATACAGGGAGAAGAGTGCATCTAAGGCCCTACTGGCTGATGGAGTTCATAGATGACAAAGATGTGAGAAGATTCTTCAGATTAGAAGACCAATTATGCATCTCTAGCAATGAGACTCTTTTGAAAATGCAAGGAAAGCTAGATCTCTCAGAGTCTGATGAACTAAAATTCCATAGGCAGCTCCAAAATCAGATTGAGGAAAACAACAGAAAGCTTGGAAAGAGATCCAGACCTTCAAGAAACTAGACAAATATGCTCAGGCTAGAGGAGCATCTTGAAAAATGACTGTGAGCAAAACTTTGTACATTTTTGTTAATTGAAGCACTTTTCAGTAATATTTACTTCCTCTTAAAGTTATATTTCTATGGTGTTTTGTTATCATCAAGTATCTCTTAATTTATCGCTACAATTCCAGTAGACATAAATTGGGGGAGATTATTGTGTATATGTTATGTACTTGATGATTTCATGAACAAAACACCTTAGTAGATTTTACTTAGTGAAATAATGTAGCTCTCGACGGATAAGATTTATAGTCCCGACGGATAACTCATTATAGTCCTGACAGATGATGACTTATTATCCATCGAGTGAGTAGCTTATGTAACAATAAGTCTGTAGCACATTTCTGTATTCACCATTGTATAGATTATGTAAGTAGTATTCAAGTCATGTTGACTTTAACTAGATATGCAGAATAGGTTGATTAATTGTACATAGATGATGTCTTGTAATTCTGCATAAATGAAATGAAGCCAAGTGCCAGTTTGCTACCCGACGAATAACCTACAATAAAGTCGACGGATGATCAAATAGACAACCCGACGGATGATCAATAACTCGACGGATGATAATGAACCCGACAGATAAAGAATTCAAATATCTGTTGACAGTGACAACACAGTCATATGCGTCGAGTGGATGCAAATGGAATGTGGTAGCCTATTCAACTGGGTTTTCGAGAACAAAGAAGCATTGCCATTTCCATGCTATTATGAAGATATTCAAAGATGCTGGAATAGAGTAATGAAGTAGCATTGTAATAGACTAGATATTTTTTGTTTTATTATCTTGTCTTATTACTTTGTAATCTTGGTGATATATAAACCAAGTAGCAGCAACTAAGACACTATCAATCTAAGCAAGAAAGAAGAGAAACATTTGTAAGAAGGATTCTTAGCATTTCTCTGTAGTCTTAGAAGTTCAATTGTTGTAAGCAGCTGTGAGCATTTTTGCACACAGGGTTCTCTCGATATATAATATATATCTATGGTGGAATCATTCAAATCCACCAGAAAGTTTTTAAAGACTCTTATTTATAATTACTTGTGTTTTGATTCACTTAAGTTTTTATTCCGCATTGTGCTAATCAATACACTTATATTTATATTTGAGTTAGAACATTTTATTTCAAGAAAAAGTTTCAAGAATTCCATTCAACCCCCCTTCTGTAATTCTTGTCATATTGTTAAGGGACTAACAACACTTTTAACATCCTTTTGATAGACCTTGAAATTGGCATGAGCTGCATAGGCTAAGAAGATTCCGATGGCTTCAAGTCTTGCAACAGGAGCAAATGTTTCATCAAAATCTATTCCTTCTTGTTGACAATAGCCCTTAGCAACCAATCTAGCTTTTTTCCTAACTACTATGCCATTTGCATCCATATTGTTTCTGAATACCCATTTGGTGTCTATTGGATTCTTTCCTTTAGGCTTGGGCACCAGCTTCCATACATTATTCCTTTCAAATCGGTTTAGCTCCTCTTGTATAGCTAAAATCCAATCAGGATCCAACAAAGCTTCTTCTACCTTCTTTGGTTCTTCCTTGGAAAGAAAGCTGTTGTATAGACATTCTTCTTGAGTTGCTCTTCTTGTTTGAACTCTAGAAGAAACATCACCAATTATTAGCTCAAAGGGGTGATCTTTTGTCCATTTCCTTTTTTGAGGTAGATTAGCTCTAGATGAAGAGGCCTCATTGTTTTCTTGATGTGTGATTGAGTTTTGACTGTTAGAAACTCCCCCTGAGATCTTTGATTTGAAAAGGGGAACTTTCTGTAGGTGATCTATCTTGACTTCCTGCTCCTTTTGATAACCCGACGGATGGTGAATTTTGATTACCGGCGGATGAAGCTGGTTGTCTCCCGATGTATAACACAGATTGCCTCCCGACGGATGAAGCATTATGCAACTCGACAGATGTTGAGTTTTGTGCTTCATCATCACTATCATCACTAACCATCTCCACATTGTCAAATTTGAGGCTCTCATGGTAATCTCCATCTTGTAGTCCTTCAATCTTTTTATCATCAAACATAACATGTATTGATTCCACAACAATATTGGTTCTTAGATTGTAGACTCTATATGCTTTACCTACAGCATATCCAACAAAAATTCCTTCATCTGTTTTAGCATCAAACTTCCTATTTTGATCAATTTGATTTCTCAGAATATAGCATTTGCAGCCAAAGACATGAAGAAAATTTAGAGTTGGCTTCTTATTCTTAAACAATTGATAGGGAGTCATGCATCTTGCTTGATTAACCAGTGAAATGTTCTGAGTCTAGCATGCAGTATTTACAGCTTCAGCCCAGAAATATGTTGGCAGTTTAGATTCTTCAAGCATTGTCCTTGCAGCTTCAATAAGTGATATGTTCTTCCTTTCCACTACTCCATTCTGTTGTGGAGTTCTTGCTGCTAAAAACTCATGCAGAATCCCATTTTCCTCACAAAATGCTCTCATGATAGAATTCTTGAACTCAGTTTCATTGTCACTCATGATTCTTCTAACCTTGAAATCAGGATGATTATGGACTTGCCTTATGTGATTGATGATGATTTCACTAGCCTCATCTTTAGACTTTAGGAAATATGTCCAAGAAAACTTTGAGAAATCATCTACAATTACTAGGAAAAATCTTTTCCTTGAGATGGACAACACATTGACTGGTCTAAACAAATCCATGTGTAGCAGTTGCAAAAGTTCTTCAATTATTGAATCAAGTTTCTTCCTAAATGATGCTTTAATCTGCTTCCCTTTTTGGTAGGCATCACACAGTCCATCCTTAGAAAACTCCACTAGAGGAATGCCTCTAACCAGTTCTTTCTGTACTAGCTCATTCATGGTCTTGAAGTTTAAATGGGATAGCTTCTTGTGCCATAGCCAACTTTCATCCTGACTTGCTTTAATGAGAAGACAAGTAACAGATTCTGCATTAGATGAGTTGAAATCAGCTAGGTACACATTTCCTTTTCTCACACCAGTGAGAACTACTTTGTTGCTTCTTTTATTAGTCACAACACAGGCTTCTGAGTTGCCTTTATCACAAAGCTGGCTGATACTCAACAGATTATGTTTGAGACCATCCACTAAGGCAACCTCCTCAATGATGACATTGTCCTTTGAAATCAAGCCATATCCCACAGTATAACCCTTGATGTCATCTCCAAAAGTAATACTTGGGCTAGCTCTCTCCTTAAACTCTGTGAGCAGGGTAGAATCACCAGTCATGTGTCTTGAACAACCACTATCCAAGTACCAAAGATTCTTTCTGTTTCCCTGCACACATCAAAATCAAATCAAGTTCATTTTGGTACCCAAGTTTCCTTGGGTCCTTCCTTGTTAGCTTTTTTTTTCTGTTTCTTAAGCTTTATCTCATTTGACTTGGGGATATCAGATTCATCCTTGGTCATTTGAGTTGGGCCTTTGAAACCATTCATTGCAACATAATTATCATGCATTTTATAATCAACAGTGAATGATATGTTATTAGTAAACATGTTATTCCAGTAAGGCATGCTAAATGGCATTTGTGGCATACTAAATGCAGCATAATAAAGATTAGGTGCAAATGGCATGTTAGCAAACTGTGCATTCATATTCTGTGTAGACATAGCATTCATAGGCATGGGAGGCATGGCATTCATGTTGGGAAAGTGAGGTGGCACAGACATGGAAGTAGGCATTGCAGATTTGCAATTAATAGACAAATGATTTACACTACCACACTTGACACATATTTTTCTAGGAGCATATTTATCAGGTGTATAGTTATTGTGTTTGTTAATCCCTACTTTACCATTTCTATTATTTTTCTTTTTAGCCTTTGTTTTTACCTCAATCTTTTCAAGTCTTTCACTTAACTGTTTGACAGTCATGTGACCAACATTACCCTTTTTCCCTTTCTTAACTTGACTCGAGTCTCCTGAAACAAAGTTCTTGGAAACAGATCCATACTTCTCATTCAGCTTAACAAGTTTGGCTTTACTGATAGGCTTGCTCACAGCCGACGGATGAGGATTTTCATCAGTCAACGGATAACACTTTTTGTTATCCGACGGATGATCCTCATCATCCGTCGAGTCTACATCTGTTAGCACTCCATCCACCAAATTTGGTTCTAGTTTCTCTTTGTTCTTTTTCCAGGCTGCATCACAGAATAACTCAATTACTTGAACTTTGGTGATTTGAGCATGGACATCCCTAGATGTTTTCCCTGCCTTAATCACCTCCTGTTCAAGCAGAGAGGTGCAGGGCGAGGGATATCTATTACATAGAGCTTGCGCTCTTGTTTGAGGACAATCCTCAAGTTCCTCTTCCCGTCAAGGAAGTTTGTTCCTGTCAGCTTGTCCTTCTCAAGGACTGATCGCACAAAGAAGTTGTTTGAATTGATTGCCATTTGATATCTACAATGCTTAAAGTGCATAAGATAAATTAGTTTATAGATGATTATTAAATTATGTTCAAGTGATTATTCATATATATTCAAAATATATATCTCCCATTATTTTATCAAATTAATAGCCCTAACTATTAATTCGGAAAGAGTATCTTCTATATACTTTCTAGCGAGTCAAGATCCAAATTTTAACAACATTTTTGTTCAGCTTTGGCTTTACTCCTAAAACATGATTCAATAAGGTAGACAACATTTAGTAGTCTTCGATAAACAAATGATCCCATGTAAGAAGTAATTATTTTTGTGGAAATCTATTTACACAAGCAAATTCTGATAATTGAGCTTAGTTGAGTTTACTTTGTCTATCTTATTACTAAGTCACAAATTAGAATAATGCTACTTATCTACCAAATTTGGTTCTAGTTTCTCTTTGTTCTTTTTCCATGCTACATCACAGAATGACTCAATTACTTGAACTTTGGTGATTTGAGCATGGACATCCCTAGATGTTTTCCCTGCCTTAATCACCTCCTGTTCACGCTCAAGCTGCTTCTTCAAAATTTCTTCTTTCTTCAAGGATTCAGTTAATTCCTCCTTGGCAATCTTACACTCAATTCTTAACTTTTCAAAATCAATGAACTGAGACTCAAGCACATTATTTCACTCACTCAAAAACAAATTATTTTCTTTGATTTTAGCTTTTTCTTTAGTAAGGGACTTAAGTGTAACACGCAAATGATATAACTCTGTAGACATGTCATTTATAGCATCATTGCACTCAGCTTTAGATAAATGTGCAAGGTTTGTAGTAATTACCTGATTACTTGAAAAACTTGTTTCTGTTTTATCAGACTTGGCCATTAGGGCTAGATTGACATAGCTGACATCTTCATCTTCATCCGGACCATCTGCTGCCCAGTCATTTTCTTGTGTAATGAAAGCCATTTCCTTTTGTTTGAGCAGCTCAAAGTATATTTGCTTATAATCCACTGGCTCAAACTTTTTCTTACTGGAATCTGACTTTCTAAACTCACTGGCAAAGTGCCCTGCCAAGCCACATTTGAAATATTTGAATTTTGATTTATCCACCATGTTTCTATTTGGCTTGGCTGCTCCAAAGTTCTTTTTGAACTTGAGCTTAGCAAATCTTCTGGAAAGAAATGCTAATTGTCCATCAATGTCTTCCACGTCATCTTGGCTCAAAGAATCTTTACTTTCTACTACAAGCCCCTTGCCCTTGCTTTCACAGACCCTTGAAGTTGACTCAACAGCTTCCATCTTCACTTCCTTCTCTTTTTCCAACTCAGCAACTAGTGCAATGGATCCTCCTTTCTTCTTTCCTCTCTCCATCCTCTCATCTTGCTATATTTCAAGCTCATAAGTTTTCAGGATGCCATACAGTCTCTCCAAAGTAAACTCCTTATAATCTTGTGAGTTTCTTAATGAGATTGTCATTGCTTTCCATTTCTTTGGAAGAGATCTAAGGAATTTCAGATTGGAGTCTTTTGTCTGATAGACCCTTCCATGCAGCTTTAGAGCATTTAGCAGTTTTTGAAACCTACTAAAAATGTTAGTGAGAGACTCACTTTCTTCATTATGAAAATGCTCATATTACTGAATCAGTAGCTGCATTTTGTTTTCTCTAATGTCACACCCCCAACTTAACATACAAAATAAATAACTTTTACAATATTTAAAAGAAAGTAAACTTGACCGAATCCAAGATCTTACAGTTTAGGTTTTGGAACAGCCCAACACTACCATCTATTACAACTGATTTTTTTATCGAGTCCTCACACAAAACTATCTCTTATTCTACCTGAGCTCGGACATACGCATCGGCGTCACAGGTCTTACGTGCTGTCTGCTTGAATCTAACCATAGTTGATAGCTGTAATATCAGGGTAAAGTAAGGAGTGAGCCAAATGCTCAACAAGTGCTAAATAATACGGTACAAAGCATAAATCGAGATATATATAAATAAAAGAATGACAATGCGAAGACGTTACCAATATAAACAAGAGATAAAACTTTGAGTGATGGCATCATTTGCTTGAATCAAAACATTTTCAAAATCATAACTTAAACAAATCATTTTATGATGCAACGGATTAAAGCCGGTGATCAGCTGCGAAGTAATCCCGAACCTCGCTGGGTTCTACAACATTAATGGGATCCCTAGGCAACTTTTAAGCCTACAATATAAGTGTGGAAAGGACTTGCGTCTCAGTCCAGATCCACTATTCAAAGAAAACATTTATCCCCCTTTGGGACTGAAAATCCATATTTTAATTATTTCAAAAACTGAGGCCGATTCATGATAAAATCTCTTAAGTAGTAAACATTTTTATCAAGGGATTATAGATCAACTTGAAACACTGGGAATATGTCACCAAATCTCAGGGCCATGATCCACTTGACTTTACTATATTAGGGTAATTGAAAGGTTTCTATATACAAGAACTTTGACAAGGAAATTTAGCAAGTCTATTGGATATTTTGAAAGAGTAATGCCAAACTAGGCTCAAAGCAATGGTTTTCGACAAGGTACAAGTACTAGAACATCAAGAAGATAAGATTCATGAATACTAAGGGTGTTAAGGTATGAAAAAATGATCTTTAGCTCAAGGTATATCAGGATTGTCGAACTTTAGGGCAAGAAAAAGGGTTATCAATCAATTAAGAACAGCTTTAAAGAATATCCGGCTTTTAGGTATCAAGGTACAGTTTCTATTGGGTTTCAAGCATCAGGGTGAGATGTCAATAATTTAGGAATCAATAGCATGTTAATCAAGAGGATCAATCAAGTATTATATCAACTCAATATTTTATCATGGCATTCCAATTACTTTGATATACTAGCATGATATGACTTTTGATCTACTTGCGATATGTACTTGAGGGTTCATGGCATTTCTATATAATATAAAGATAGATTTAAGAATCGCTTGGTTCAAGTATATCAAGATAACTCAGGATAATCGCATCAATATATATGAACTAATTATCACACATTTGCAGTGTAAACAAAAAACAGGTTGAATCACTTGCCTTGAAAAAGGCTGGTCTGGTCTGACTGGTAGGAGTAACTGGAAGCTTTACTCGACCTTTATGGCAAGTTTAACCTCATCTGGAGATCCTACAAAATTAATAATAACCTCATTATAATATATTCTCACCAACTCAACCTATTTACAACCCGAAATTAAACACAAATGGCACTTAGGCCTATATGCACGAAATTTATAATCACCTCATAAATACAATAATACACATAGCCACATATACTCACATACCATATTTTAATACCAAATAATATCACACACATCATAATGCAACACCAGGCTTGGATGATCTCGATCCCCAACTAAGTCACTTGATCGCTAAACTAGACAAAGTCTCCAAATTGGGCCTTCTAACTCGATGTGCCTTTACTTAACTATCCAAAACCTATTGACCCTCACTTGGGCCTTTAACTCTAATAGATTTATACTATCTTGCAACCATAGTGGTCAACCCAGGTCTCACTCATAGGTGCTCTAAAACTATGTGGTAAGTGAAAGTGCTCACCGGAGTAAATTTCAGAAAGACATATATGGTTTCTTGAGTGCATTAGACACTCTTAAACTACGATTTTACCTCCAAAACTTCTACACTAGACTCTTCTGAGCATAAGGCATCTCCCAAACTTGATGTGGCTCAAGGGTCTAGCTTGGGCCTCCTTGGGCCTAAGCTCAAAGTCCATGATTCCCCTGTTTTTCTGGGCAGAAAATGCCCTGACTTGAACTAACTTGAGACACATGGTTATTACTCAAATCCTATGAACCATGGTTGTAAAAACTCCTCTGACACTCCCTCTAACTAAGGCCCAACAGGTCCTAATGAGGGCATACCCATGACATGATCAAAACTTCCTATTTCTATGTTGCAACAAAACTGTCCCCTGCTGGACAGATTTTGTGATTCCACTCGTGCACCTAACCAAATGACTTGTAAATCTCCAAAAAACACCTAAAACCTTTTATATACTCCTAATGCTAGCTTCTGGTGGCTTGGGCCTCAAAGTGCAAAACAATGACATGGTCAAAACTCACTCTAAACCTCAGGGTACCAAACTGATTTTCTGCAGAAACTAAGACTCTCCTTTCTCCAAGGTTCTCACTTAACAAACCCAACCACCAACAACCAAAATACCCAAACCATAACTTAACTATGGTGATCTACTGAACTAACTTCCTTACACTCAAAATAGGCGTAGTGGAGATCATCCTTACCTAGGGTGCAACATAGCAAAACAAAGGAAATCACATTACACAAATTACAAGTCATCAAGTTTTCAAGAACAACAACTTTAACCCTTTGATAAGTATAAACAAGATAACATCACATATTAAAGAGCACAATTCTTAATTAATATCTTAACTTAACTAAAATTAAGGTTTACTAGCAAAATATCACTTCGAATGATCAATAACTTCCAAAATTCAAGAGAAATCTGCATGCATGCATGACTTCGAGTCTTTCAAACCAAAACAACATGATTTCCAAATAAATTTTCATTATAAGTCAACATGCAAGCCTATCATGGATTATATCTAAATGACCACCTATCAGGCAAAGGTTTTTACCAAGATTTTACTAAGATTTTCATGTTATTATCACAAAAACACACAAAATGAAACAAAGCAACCAAAGCACCATCCATTCGGCTCCTATCAAGTCATGGCCGAATGGATTAGGGTGAAAACAACATTTGCATAAGTGCAACACACTCATGTTTAGTCATTCTCAGCCCTATGATACTATACCTCATGGGGAAAGCCTTGAATTCACAAGAATCAAGGATATGCACTTTGAGTTTAACAAAAAAAAACATCACCATACAAAGTCAACACATAAGTTTTCTACTCTAAACTCTTGAGATACACATGAACACCATGTAGGAATAAGATTACTTGATTATAGGATGATTATTTGAGTGAAGAAATGAAGAAAGAAGGGGATGGGGGCTTCGGTTTTGGAAATTGCCGAGAGGGAGGGGAGAAATCCGAGAGGGAGGAGGAGAAGAAGAGGAGAGTGAAGTGGTGGAGTGAAAGTGGAGTGGTGATCACTTCCTTGATTTATTTTTATGTCTTGATTTGACTATAATGTGAGTGGGTTTGGGTAATGACAAGAGTAACCTTCTATCTAGAGTTAGGCTATCTTGCATGCAAGGTCAAGGAGGTAATTTAGCTAATAAATCATGAGTTATTGGGTTTATAAATGTCTTCTTTGTCCTTGAAGAGTATAGAAAGGTGGTTTGCATGCAAGGGCTTCCTTGTAATTTGCTAATATTACAACTAAAATTTGTAAAGATTTATTTTTATAAAATAAAATACAAGTTCAAAAATTATAAAATTTATACCATAAAATAACTTGGATTTTGAGAAATTTTATAAAATCACTTTCAAAATTTGTGAACAAAATAACTTTTAAAAGAAAATTTCTCCAAGGTTTAGAATATTCCTTATAAATCAAAAATAAAGGAAATAAATAAACTTTTTCTTTGAAAAATCATATACTATATAAAGAAAATTTATAATGCAGAAATTTTCATTCACACAAACGTACAACCATTAAGTATATTTACATTCGGCTCTAATATTATACCAAGTCCACAAATAATATTACACAAAATGCCGGTCGTAACATCTAACTTGCTCAGTGCCATCACAGATGATCTGTTTTGTATCCCAAACAACCTTGGCAGTCTTGCAGTTGATACTGTTGTCAAACATATCACCATCAACTCCATTAAACAGGATATTCATGGCCTTTTTATCCTTCCTGACTTGTTCAATATCAGGATCAGACCATTCATGCCTTGGCTTGGGGACAGATGACTCATTTCCAGTTGCAGCTCTCATTGGAACATGAGGGCCTCTTTCTATGCAGTCAACATAGGCCTCATCTTGAGAAAGCAAATGAAGATGCATCTTTACCTTCCAATGATGGTAATTATCTTTATCCAGAAAAGGAATCTTGACTCCAACATCCTTCTTGTTCATCTTGTTGTATTGCTTTGATCTTTAAACTCTTTGTTTGTTAAGAACTTACTGTGATACCAATTGTTAGTCCCTTAACAATATGACAAGAATTACAAAAGGGGGGTTGAATGGAATTCTTGAAACTTTTTCTTGAAATAAAAGTGTTCTAACTCGAATATATATATATATATATATAAGTGTGAATTGATTAGCACAATGTGGAATAGTTACTTAAATGAATCAAAACACAAGTATTTAAAAATAAGAGTCTTTAAAAACTTTCTGGTGGATTTGAATGATTCCACCAGAGATATATAATATATATCGAGAGAACTCTGTTTGAAAACAAGCTCACAGCTGCTTACAAATATTGAACAACTAAGAATACAGAGAAATGCTAAGAATTCTGTTTACAAATGTTTCTCTGCTTATGTCTCTGTTTGTTCCTTAGTTGCTACTTCTTGGTTTATATATATCACCAAGATTACAAAGTAATGAGACAGGATAATAAAATAGAAACTATCTAGACTATTATAATGCCACTTCATTACTCTATTCCAGCATCTTTGAATATCTTCATAATAGCATGGAAATGGCAATGCTTATTTGTTCTCGAAAACCCAGTTGAATAGGCTACCACATTCCATTTGCATCCACTCGACACATATGACTGTGTTGTCACTGTGAACAGATATTTGAATTCTTTATCCGTCGGGTTCATGATCATCCGTCGAGTTATTGATCATCCGTTGGGTTGTTGATCATCCGTCAAATTCATTGTTGTTTATCCGTCGGGTAGCAATCAGGAACTGGACTTCATTTCACTTATGCAGAATTACAAGACATCATCTATGTACAATTAATCAACCTATTCTGCATATCTAATTAAAGTCAATCATGACTCAAATACTACTACAGATTCTAAACAATGTGTATGCAGAAATGTGCTACAGACTTATTGTTACATAAGCTACTCACTCGATGGATAATAAGTCATCATCCGTCGGGACTATATTGAGTCATCCGTGGGGACTGTAAACCTTATACGTCGAGTGCTACATAATTTCACTAAGTAAATTCTACCAAGGTGTTTTGTTCATGAAATCATCAAGTACACAACATATACACAACAAAGTTCAAGAAACTGAATCTTCCTGTGATGCATCCTGGAAAAAGAACAAGGAGAAGCTAGATTCTAATCTGGTTGAAGGACTCTCGACGGATGTGGACTCGACGGATGATGAAAATTATCCGTCGAATAATCAAAAGGATTATCCGTCAAAAGATAATGAGCCACATCCGTTGAGTGTGAGCAAACCAGTTAGCAAAGCTAAGCTAGCTAAGTTGAATGAAAAATATGGATCAGTTTTTAAGAACTTTATTCCAGAAGAAACAAGTCAAGCGAATCAGAACAAAAGAGTCAATGTAGGTCATCTATCTATCAAGCAATTGAATGACAGACTGGAGAAAATTGAAGTAAAAGCAGAGTCAAAAAGGAAAAACAATAGATATGGGAAAGTAGAAATTAACAAATATAACAACTACACACCTGATAAATATGCACCTAGAAAAATATGTGTTAAGTGTGGTAGTGTTAATTATTTGTCTGTTAATTGCAAACTTGCTATACCTACTCCTATGTCTGCACCACTTTCATTTCCCAGCATGCCTACAATGCCTGTCAATGTTATGCTTGCATAAAATTTGAATGCACAGTATGCTAACATGCCATTTGAACAAAATCCATATTATGCTACCTTTAATATGCCACAAATGCCATTTAGCATGCCTTACAGGAATAACATGTTTGCACAAAGTTTGCCCTTTCATGTTAACCAATTGTGCATGATAATTCTGCAATGATGAATGGTTTCAAAGGTCCAACTCAAATGACAAAGGATGAATCTAAAATACCCAAGTCAAATGAGGTCAAACCTAAGAATCCAAAGAAAAAGACTAACAAGGCAGGACCCAAGGAAACATGGGTACCAAAATCAACTTGATTTGATTTTGATGTGTGCAGGGAAACAGAAAGAATCTTTGGTATCTGGATAGTGGTTGCTCAAGGCACATGATTGGAGATTCTAAACTGCTCACTGAGTTCAAGGAAAGAGCTGGCCCAAGTATTACTTTTGGAGATGACATCAAGGGTTATACTGTGGGATATGGCTTGATTTCAAAGGATAATGTCATCATTGAGGAAGTTGCCCTAGTGGATGGTCTCAAGCACAATCTATTGAGTATCAGCCATCTTTGTGATAGGTGAAACTCAGTTACTTTTAATGCAGAAGCCTGTGTTGTGACTACAAGAAAAACAACAAAGTGGTTCTCACTGGAGTGAGAAAAGGCAATGTGTATCTAGCTGACTTCAACAAAACAAATACAGAATCTGCAACTTGTTTTCTCAGTAAAGCAAGTCAAGATGAAAGTTGGCTATGGCACAAGAAGCTGTCCCATCTAAACTTCAAGACCATGAATGAGCTAGTCAAGAAAGAATTGGTTAGAGGTATTCCTCAAGTGGAGTTTTCAAAGGATGGATTGTGTGATACCTACCAGAAAGGAAAGCAGATTAAAGCATCATTCAAAAGGAAGCTTGAATCAATAATTGAAGAACCTTTACAACTGTTGCACATGGATTTTTTTGGACCAGTCAATGTATTGTCCAACTTAAGGAAAATATATTTCCTAGTAATTGTAGATGATTTCTCAAAGTTCTCTTGGACATATTTTCTAAAATCCAAAGATGAAGCTAGTAATATCATCATCAATCATATAAGGCAAGTCAACAATCATCCTGATTTCAAAGTTAGAAGAATCAGGAGTGATAATGGAACCGGGTTCAAGAATTCTGTGATGAGATCATTTTGTGAAGAGAATGGGATCATGCATGAGTATTCTGCAGCTGAAACTCCACAACAAAATGGAGTGGTGGAAATGAAAAATAGATCTCTTATTGAAGCTACAAGGACAATGCTAGAAGAGTCAAAGATACCAACATATTTTTGGGCTGAAGCTGTGAATATTGCATGCTACACTCAGAATATTTCCTTGGTCAATCAAGCAAATTGCATGACACCCTACCAATTAATCAAGAACATGAAGCCAACTCTAAATTTTCTTCATGTCTTTGGATGCAAATGTTACATTCTAAGGAATCAAACTGAACAGCATGGAAAGTTTGATGCTAAAGCAGATGAAGGAAATTTTGTTGGATATGCTGTTGGAAAAGCATTCAGAGTCTAAAATCTTAGAACAAACATTGTCATGGAATCTGTACATGTTGTGTTTGATGATAATAAGATTGAAGGACTAAAAGATGAAGGTTTACATGATAGCCTCATATTTGATAATGTTAGATAGGTTGTGATGATAGTGATGATGATAGTGATCAAGAAATAGTGGCTAAGGATAATGTAGAAAAGGTTATCTACAATGATGCACAAAATTCAGCATCAGTCAAGATACAAGATGCATCATCCGTCGAAATACAATCAACTTCATTCGTCGGGACAAAAAGTGCATCATCCTTCGGAACAATGAGAGAAGCTAAAAGTCAAGACAAATCACTTACAAAAAGAACTCCCTCTTCAAATCAATGATACACAAACTCAGGGGAGTTTTTTCTAATCAAAACTCATTAACACATCAAGACAACAATGATGCCTCTTCATCTAGAGCTAATATACCTCAATAGAAAAAATGGACTAGAGATCACCCATTTGAATTGATCATTGGTGATGTATTCTCAAGAGTGTAAACAAGGAAAGCAACTCAAGAGGAATGTCTGTATAATAGCTTTCTATCTAAGGAAGAGATTAAAAAGGTAGAAGAAGCTCTGTTGGATCCTGATTGGGTTTTAGCTATGCAAGAGGAGCTAAATCAATTTTAGAGAAACAAGGTATGTAAGCTGGTACCCAAGCCTAAAGGAAAGAATCTAATTGACACCAAGTGGGTATTCAGAAACAAGATGGATGAAAATGGCATATTCATCAGGAACAAAGCTAGATTGGTTGCTAAAGGCTATTGTCAACAAGAAGGAACAGATTTTGAATAAACTTTTGCTCCTGTTGCAAGACTTGAAGCCATCAGAATATTCCTAGCCTATGCAGCCCATGCCAATTTCAAAGTCTATCAAATGGATGTCAAAAGTGCGTTTCTGAATGGAGATTTCGAGGAGGAAGTCTCTGTCAGTCAGCCTCCTGGTTCTGAAGATTCAAATTTTACAGAATATGTCTACTATCTTCTGAAAGAACTTTATGGATTGAAGCAAGCTCCTAGAGCCTGGTATGATACATTGTCAAAGTTTCTTTTAGAAAATCATTTCACAAGAGGTACTGTTGACAAAAATTTATTCTTTAGAAATGTTAATGGCTCTAGCATACTTGTTCAGATTTATGTAGATGATATTATATTTGGCTCTATAGAGGAAAAACTTTGTAAAAAGTTTGCCAAATTAATGCAAAGTAAGAATGAAATGAGCATGATGGGAGAACTAACTTACTTTCATATTTTACAAGTTAAGCAAGTTAGTGATGGAATATTCATTAGTAAAAAAAATACATTTATGATCTTTTAAAGAAGTTTGAACTAATGGATTGCACATCTGCAAAAACTCCCATGGTCACTGCTACTAAACTTGAATTAAACACTACTGAAAAGTCTATGGATATTTCAAGTTATAGAGGCATGGTTGGCTCACTTTTGTACTTAATAGCTAGTAGGCCAGATATAATGTTTGCTACTTGTCTCTGTGCTAGATTTCAGGCCGATCCTAGAGAATCTCACTTAATAGTTATTAAGAGACTTTTCAGATATCTCAAGGGTACACCAAAACTTGGCATTTGGTACCTTAGAGATTCTGGTTTTGATCTAACTGGTTATTCAGATGAAGATTATGCAGGTTGCAAAATTGATTGAAAAAGCACAACAGGAACTTGTCAATTTCTAGGAAACAAGCTGGTATCCTGGTTCAGTAAAAAGCAAAATTTAGTTTCTACTTCTATAGCTGAGGATGAGTATATTGCTGTTGGTTGTTGCTGTGCACAAATTTTATGAATAAAAAACCAATTGTTTGACTATGGTCTGCAAGTGGAAAAAATTCCTATTTTGTGTGATAACACAAGTACAATTGCAATTACTGAAAATCCAGTACAGCATTCAAGAACAAAGCACATAGATATCAAGTACCACTTCATTAGGGAACATGTAATGAATGGTACTGTGGAACTTTATTTTGTTCCAAGTGAGAAATAACTTGCAGATATCTTTACCAAGCCACTTGATGAGTCCACCTTCTCTAGGTTGGTAAGTGAGTTAGGTATGCTTAATTATTCTTAAATCATTTTTGATAATTTTCCAAGTTGATATGCAGCCAGAAACTTAATTGATTCTTTTGTTTTGGATATAAATATAGCTAAGTCAAATTCTACATCTCGACGAATTTCCATTATCCATCGAGTTTGATCATCCGTCGAAATATAATAGCCTGGTAAAAATCAATTACTTTTCTAGATTATTTTAAACCCGACGGATAAATTGTCTTATTCTCATCCGTCGAATTGTCTACATCCTAGCCGTTAAAGTTCTGAAAATTATCCATCGGATTTACTTACAGTCTGTAAGTATATCATGACGGATAATTGACAGAAGTTTGATAGTTTATTTTATTTTTAAATGGCTATTTTGTGCAATTCTCATTGGGTCTTTAATTTTTACTTTTAATTTTTATCCCATTTTATCTGAGAAAATATAAAAGCCCGATTTCAAGTTCATTTTAGCTTTTATCTTTCTCTTTTGCAATTAACTTCTCTCTTCTTCCTCAAAGCAAAAACCTCTTTCTTTCTGCAACTTTCCTTGCTCTAACAATGACACCAGTAGTCAAGATCATGTCTCAGTCAGGATTCATTTATGAAAAGAACAATTTTGTGGGTCTTGTGAACAAGGAGATTCCGGCCTCTGAAGATTATCATAAAATGATGGATTTTTGTGAAGGGATGCAAGCTTAGCTATGCCATGCTGGAATCACCCACAATCTACTTTGAAGATGTGGAGGAGATGTGGACTATTGTTGTGTATCAGGCTAATGAAAAAACTATTACTCTCTCCATTAAAGGTAAGGAATGTTGCATTAACAGTGATATTATCAAAGCATGCTTTAAAATTCCTGATAACACTACTACTAAACCGCATAGATTCTGATATAGTTAACTTGCTTAATTTTATGGGCTATGTAATACCTGGGATATATCGTGTAATTATTTTACAAATAAATAAATATTATGCATGTTCAGTATTTATGCTGTGAATTATTTGTTAAGTGGTATATGTGTTTGGATGTTTAAAAATAATATAAATTGAGTATTTTAATTATTATAAGTCCAAAAAAAATATAGATAATTGTCATATCATCCTATTTATTTTTATGTTGATTTATGATTTTATAGGAAATTTATGGATTTTATAAAAAAAAATTCGAGTATTTAAAAACTATTTAATTTAATCGGGAACCAGCCGACTTCACCCGTTTTTACGTTTTTATAACCCGAAACTCTTCCGAGAACTCCTTACTAACCTAATTGCAATATTCCGAGCATTTTCCATGTTTCGACTTTTTCGATCTGGCGTACGGTTTGTCCTGTGCGGGTCCCGGCACAATATTTTCGATATAATTTTTATTTCGGGAAATCAATAAAACTCGTATTTTTGATAAACGAGATCTTTTTATTAAACTATTATAATTATCACCTCTTAGTACGTGTAAGCAGGCACTGAGACCAAGACCGCAGTACAAATTGTATTGATTTGGATAATTATCCCGAAAACCGGTACCGTTTGGATCTGTTTAATAAATAAACGTACTATTTTATATCCGGAATGATCCAACGGGATACTAATTTTCCGTAATTATAAATAGCCTTTACAGTATTTTATTTCGTACCGAAAATCATTTGCAAACAATTATTATAGAATTTTACAGAGAAAATTCATATATTCATAAAATCTTCTGAAAATCAAACCAGCTTTTGAAGGTGTTATTGATCTTTGTTTGGAAAGCTCGAGTAACCAAATTGAAGGGTTTGAGGAGTACTATCAGATTCCAGAACTTGTTTTACTGCAGAATCAAAGGTTGATTTTATATATTTTTATTTATTTTCGAATTATTTTGATTAAAAATATGAATTTTTGTACGGATGATTGTTTGAATAATTTGATGCTTGCATGTTGTAGAGCTTGTTTTCCTGATGATTTTGATATGTTATATGACTGATTTGGAGTTCAATAACATGTACAAAATTGAGTTTGATTTTTGAATTTAGAAATTAGGGTTTATAATTCGTTTGAATGTTCTTGATTGAATTTGGAGGTTTCTTATTTCGGGATAGATAGATGTTCTAGAGGGGTGGTTTGTGTTCCTTATGAAATTTGCAATCGATTCGTATAAGTCTTGCAAATCGACGAGGTCTGTAGAGGAGGGATTTGTCATTTGAAGTTTACGTCGAGCTCGCCGGAAATCGGCGAACTTCTCGGCCAATTTCCGGCCAACTTAGAGATTATTAGGATGATTTGATTGCTGATATAAGTTCCTGGTGGTATGTGCTTCAAATCTGGAGCTTGTGGTGGTGTGACTGTACCTGGATCGCCTCTCCGACGAGACAGGGTATTTTCCGGTGACTGAACTGCAAAATTGCAGTTTAGTCCCTAAACTTTTGGGGACGATAAAGTTTACTCCCTGTAGTTTTCAGAAGTTGCAGAAATAGGATTCCTGTTTATAAAATATTTAAAAATCATATTTCCTCTTTATTTTAATTATAAAAATTCATTTTTAATTACTGAAAATTCCAGAAATTATTATTTTAATTCCAAAAATTATTTTTAATTCAAAAATAAATCTGAATTAATTAGTTAATTAATTTTAGTTAATAATTAATTAGTTAATTGGTCAATTAATTCGAAAATTAATTGATCAATTGATTTAATTAATTATTAATTGGTTTTAATTAATTATTTAATTAGATTTAATTATTTATAAATGATTTGAAAATTCCGAAAAATAGTTTCGAGCTTTAAAATATTATTTTAAATTGTTTTCAAGGCTCGATAATTATTAGAAAATTATTTTGAAGCCAGATTTGGCCAAACTGTTCAAGACCCGTGATTTCCTTATAAATGAAATTTCATTGATTGTTTGACGTGCTGTGTGCTATATGTGACTTATTTGTTTGACTGTCGGTCCATATGTTCAGTGTTTACTTGTTTTTAGCATGATTTTCAATCCGTTAGTTGGATTTAGGTAAAATGAAGGGTAGATAGAAGTGTATATCGAATAAAATCATATGAGTTGAGTATTGATAGATACTTATGGTATGTGAGCAGAAGAGGCAAGGCGTAGGAAAGGAAACAGATAGTCGAGGACTAGGAGATTGTGATTGGAAATTGGTGAAGTATAGCAAGCTAGTACCAGGCAAGTGTTCTTAACCTTCTCGAGATATATTGTAGATAATTGATAGTTCTGTTTTATATTGCAAGTGCTTTGAAGCACTGAACCCTACACCTTGATTCCAGCTATTGATCTTTGAGCTGTAAACCATATTCTTTCTGAACCAATGATTGTTAAATCCCCGAATACGAACCACATATATACGATACTACTCCACAAATACATGCAAACTAATTACCAAATACTAAATCAGATTGCTTCTCTGAAAGACCAAATCCTTATAACCTTGAAACTTTGATTATTTTTTTATCCATTTCTTTCACCATTTGATGGCCATATTTCATTTGTGAAGATTGAAACCATCTTATTATTGGACATCCAATGTTGCTTATGATTTTGTTTATTGCCTTGCATTGTTTATTTTGTTATTATGTTAGAATTGGATTGTTTTATAAAATTGTGGACCAGATTCGTGGTCAGACCAGATTGGTGGTCAAGTTAGGCCAATGTGTCCCTTGGATCCAGTAATTAGGGCAAAGCTGTGTGCCTTGCTCGGGGTTAGTGCGTGACTGATCAGCAGCCTAACCTTGGTTTTTGTAACACCCCCAGATCCGGGGTCGGGGATCCGGGTTGTCACGGTCTTTCTTTCCACAATATCACTTCACTTAATTAATAATAAATAACCTCATACTGTGACCCCACACTAACACACACCACAACCCGTTATAGTCTCAGAGATGAAATTGAAATAAGTACAAGTCTTTGAATCCACAATTTAAAATTATTACAACCCAAAACGATTACTTGATAATTTACAGTTAATTGCCATTATCTGCCACAAGTTATAATTATACATAATTTGATTCTCAAAAGTAGATGGTCTAAACTACAATGGATCTACCTCTGCAGCTATAGCAGCTACAACATCAGCGGGAAGACGCGGGACGCTTCCCACGCGCTTGCGCTGGGTCTGCTGGAGTCTGGCCATCTCTCCTAACTATTGTTGTGTGATGAAGAAATAAAGCAAGAGTGAGCCTTACAGCTCGCAAGATAATATGTATAGTGATAACAATAATATAAGTATCTAAATGGATACTTACTAGAATCTCTATCATGCGTAAGATAATTACTTACTAGATATAAGTAAAAACAAGGAATGAAGTTACCAATACTTCACCACACTTATATCTTATATAAAGCTACTTGAACTGCCACCGTTCAAAGTATTATAGGTTTTAAGAAAACATCCCATAGATGAGACCACAAGTTAAGACTTGAATAGATTCAATCTTTGAAAGATTATTGAATGAAAAAGTTATGAGATACTTTATTTAGTCCCGGTATATATATATCCACATATATATACCCCTTTAAACATTTCCTGGAACCTCTGTTATGTAAAGTATGAACAGAGTTTGAAACATCCAATGAATTTTGGAAAGGAAAAGAATTTTGGCATAAACCCGATATCTCGCTGATCAGGCAAAGATACCAATAAGTAACCTTTTCTATTGTAGATGGATGAATTCCTCACCGGTCATCACCCTGGCCGCATTAGGACCTCGCGCTAGACCGTACCCCGGCCCCTCACGCGTTGATGGACTGCCACCCAGCCACTTACACAATAATAGACCGTACCCCGGCCTGTCGCTTATGCCGACTCAATCAAATGGACTTACTTCCCGAACATTGGGCAAGTAATCAAATTGTTTTCTGAAAACAGCAGCCTCGTTGCGAATATAAAATACACCACAGAGCCGGATTCCCCAGGTTTTGAGCGAGTATTTAAATCCCCTTAAAAGGAAGATCTTAAATATAAAAAAAAGAGTTTTGGGATCCGCTCTGACTTTTACAAATCATTTTGAAGATTCGAAAACACTTTAAAGAGTGTTTGGAGTAAAGCTGATTTAATGAAGTAAATCAGTCCCCAGAATATTTAGAAAATGACTGAATATTATTATTTAAATAATATTCCCATAAAGAATAGTCTTTATAAAAATAATTGAAGTAGAAGTGTTAAAATTTATACTTGAAACGAGTATTAAATAACCAAAGATATACTTATATGAAAGTATTATCTTTATTTGAATAATCGAAAATAAGTTTGATTATTGACATCTTATTCTTTAATAAAATAAAGAATATATTTCAGCAAATAATCGGAGTCATAGATCCTCAAATGAATATTCAAATAATATTCATTAAATAATATAAATTGAGTCATAAGCCCTCGAATGAATATTCAAATAATATTCAATAATAATATATAAAAGAGTCATAAGCCCTCGAATGAATATTCAAATAATATTCAATAATAATATAAAAGAGTCATAAGCCCTCGAATAATATTCGAAATAATATTCAAATAAATAAATAAAGTTAAAGTTATCGAATAAACCTTATTCGATTAATAGTTTGGAAAACTATAACCATATATATATAAATATATATATATATATATCCATATCCATATATACAAAATCTACTCGGGATCCTCGACTCCCGGTTTTAGAAAATATTTTCACCTTTGGGTCCCTATACTAAGGGTATATGCAAGTTACCGCTATCCTCTAGCATAGGTATTATCAACTGAACCAACAGATATATTTCAAGAATATGAAACAGGCATGCATATATACCATATCACATGCTACAATATATCGCAAGAATTTGCTAAATAACCAATATGCATTTATCGCAAGATCATGCATATACAAATGTATACATCACAACAACAGTATAACGGATAGAATACTTGCCTGAGCGACTTGGGGGTGAGAAAGGCTCGGGACGAGTCTGATAACCTATAAACAACAAGTAAGTTGGAATTAAACCAAAATCACTTGTAAATCTATACTTTAACTAACTTAGACTCTAACGCTTGTTTTGCGCTCACCGATTTGCTTAAGTCACTCGGGTGCCCTCGGCTCCACCATTTTTAATAATTTAACCTTTACGAGTTTTAAAGCGATTCCTTCGCGAATGCCTTACCAACTGCCTAACACACTTACCATAAATGTTTCACACATTAATTAACCCTTTTTGGTCTTTAACCTACATTCCAAAGTAAGGCGAGGGAAAAAGTTTCGTTCGCGAAACGCCGTTACTTGAAACGGTCGTTTCTCCTAAACCGTAAATCGGAATCGAACGAACTACATATCAAAACGAAGCTCGTAACATGAGCTATCTAAACATGGCAGTGGTCACAATCTAGCAGGGGGTTCTCGGGTCCTAATGCTATGCACAAAAACAGTCCAAAGAAAATCGGACGTTACGACGGCTATGTTTACGCGATTTCCAATTTTAACCCATTCACAAACAACCCAAATCAACCTCAAATCCAACATACAACCATCCTCCATCCTTATCACATCATAACCACCCCAACCAATTCAATTTAATCTTTCATACTTATGCTTAAACTTAACTTTAATCATTCTTAAGTTCTTTTAAATCAAAACCACAATAATTACCATTCCATTCACTACCATACCAAATCTCAAACTCTAAATCATAACAACAACTACAATATCAACCCACTACTCAAAATCACCTTATAATATATATGAACCTAGGGTTTGGAAATGGTATACCTTCCTTGAAGTGGTGGGTGGAGCTAGGAAGCCTTAAGAAGCTTTGAGAAGCCTTAGGAAAGCTTGGATCTTCAAGAAAAACAAGAAAAAGTTCAAGTTAAAAACTTGAAAACACTATTCATTGTCTTCTTCTTTGATTAAATGAAGAAGTTAGAGAAAGAATTAATGGCTTAGACTCATGATATAGCCATAACTAAGCATAAAGATGATTAGGGAATTTTCTTACCAATTTAGGATGCTTGGATCTTGATTTTGAAAAAAATCTTGCCTTTAAAAGTGTAAAAGCCGAGAGCTAAGATGAAGAACAAATGCCTTGGTTGTTTTTGATTTTTGATGAAATGATTTTGCTAGCTTGGTTGGCTTGATTTGTATTTGATTTAGTAAATTACTACCTTGCCCTTGAATTTGTGTGGTCCTTATTCAACCACACCTCATTCCTTCCCATGTCATGCTTACCTCATCCTCATGATGTCATCCTTCCTTCCTTGTCTTCTTTCTATTGGTTGGATGACATCATTCCCATTAATCCCTTTGATTAACTTCCTAATCGTTTGCCTAATGACCGCTGATCTGTTATACGGTTCGCTTAACTTTCGTTCTCGTTTATCGTTTGAAGGATCATACCCGGGATCTTATTACTTAGGTTCCCTTAACCTTTCTCAATACATTATATTCCTTTTTATGATCCTCTATCATAATCCTTTAATTTAAATCCTTTTTATCCTGTTACCTTATACTCAATTCTCTCCGTATCTTGTGGATTTCCGGGAAAAACCAAAGTGTTCGGAATTGGATTCTGACGATATTTACATACACTTATATACTTCATAGAGTACTAATAATATCCCAGAATATCCATAACAGAACCCCTACATAGTGTGGCGTGAAAAGTTTTCTCATTCAGCTAAAACACTATTCACAAGGGTTACAAAAAGTTGAAAATTTTTGGGGTTATTACAGTCTCCCCTCCTTAAAAGGATTCCGTCCCGGAATCAAACAGAAAACAAATGGGGGTACTTTTCTAGCATTGTGCTCTCTAGTTCCCAAGTTGATTCTTCCACATTATGATTCTGCCATAGTACTCTGACTAGCTTGATCACTTTGCTCCGAAGCACCTGCTCCTTCTTATCCATAATCCTTACTGGCTTCTCCACGTAAGTTAGATCTGGCTGCATATCCACCTGCTCGTACTCCACTATGTGCCTGGCATCCCGATGATACCTCCTTAGCATTGACACATGGAACACATTATGAACTTGTTGCAAATTAGGGGGTAGGGCTAGCTCGTAAGCTAACTTTCCAATCCGTCTTAATATCTCGAAAGGTCCAATGTATCTTGGGCTTAGTTTTCCTTTCTTTCCGAACCTCATTAATCCCTTCCAAGGGGATACTTTCAACAGTACTAAGTCCCCTACTTCATATTCCTTGTCCTTTCGGGCTAGGTCTGCATATTTCTTCTGTCTGTCTTGGGCTGCTACAAGTCGCCCTCTGATAAGATCCACTATATCTTTGGTCCTTTGGACCACTTCGGGTCCGAGCATCTTCCGCTCTCCTACTTCATCCCAGTATAAGGGAGATCGACACCTTCTTCCGTACAAGGCCTCATAAGGCGGCATTCCGATGCTAGCATGAAAGCTATTGTTATAAGAAAACTCGATCAACGGCAGGTGATCATCCCAACTTCCTTTAAGGTCTATTGCACAGACTCTCAACATATCCTCTAGTGTCTGGATGGTCCTTTCACTCTGTCCATCCGTTTGGGGATGGTACGCGGTACTCATATTTAACTTGGTCCCCGCACATTCCTGAAAGCTCCTCCAAAATCTGGAGTTGAACCTTGGGTCTCGGTCTGAGACAATGGACGCTGGGACTCCATGTCGCGTTACTATTTCCTTAAGGTAAATGTCCACCAGTCTATTGACTGTGTATCTCTCGTTGATAGGAATGAAATGAGCTGACTTTGTCAGTCGGTCTATAATTACCCAAATGGCGTCGTGATTGGCTTTCGTCCTTGGCAAGCCTACAACAAAATCCATCGCTATCTGTTCCCATTTCCATTCGGGAATCTCCAGGGGTCGCAAAAGCCCACTGGGTCTATGGTGCTCTGCCTTTACTCTTTGGCAAGTCAAACACTTGTTTACCCATTCTGCTACGTCCCTCTTCATGTTGGGCCACCAGTAATATTCCTTCAAATCCCTATACATCTTGGTACTTCCCGGGTGAATGGAATACCTTGAACTATGGCTTTCATCCAAAATCTCATCTTTAAGTTCTTGAACATTCGGAACCCAAATTCGGTAGGAGTACCTCATTATCCCTTTATCATCTTTCTCAGTATGGATCTCCTCTCCAGTCATTGACTTTCTGTCTTCATTCATTATTTTCTCTTGGCACAATCTGATCTTTTCCAATAATTCTGGCTGCATTGAGATCTCAAAAAGCTTTTCAGTTCCGGTTCCGGTTACCTTTACTTCTATTTCCATTCTCTCAAAATCCCTTATCAACTCTTCCGAAGTCGTTATCATTCTGAGTCTTTCCTTTCTACTAAGGGCATCAGCCACCACATTGGCTTTCCCTGGATGATAGAGAATCTCACAATCATAGTCCTTGATTAGTTCTAACCATCTCCTCTGGCGCATGTTGAGCTCTTTCTGCGTAAATATGTACTTGAGGCTCTTATGGTCTGTGAAAATCTCGCACTTCTCTCCATACAAGTAGTGCCTCCAAATTTTTAAAGCAAATACTATTGCCGCGAGCTCAAGGTCATGAGTAGGATATCTAATCTCATATTCCTTCAGTTGTCTCGACGCATACGCAATAACTTTACCGTGCTGCATAAGCACACATCCTAATCCTTTGTACGACGCGTCACTATATATCACAAAATCTCCTTTTCCATCCGGCAATGCCAATACCGGAGCCGTTATCAACCTTTTCTTTAATTCCTGAAAACTGTTCTCGCATTTCTCCGTCCATTCAAACTTCTCTGTCTTACGAGTAAGTCGTGTCAAAGGGGCTGCGATCTTCGCAAAGTCCTGTACAAATCTACGATAGTAGCCGGCCAATCCTATGAAACTCCTCACCTCTGTGGGTGTGGTTGGCCTTTCCCAATTTGAGACCGCCTCTATCTTGGAGGGGTCGACCAATACTCCTTCTTTATTGATCACATGTCCTAAAAACTGTACTTCATTCCGACAGAATTCACACTTCGAGAATTTAGCATATAACTGCTCCTCTCTGAGTATCCCTAGAGCTATCCTCAAATGCTCTGCATGTTCTGCCTCAGTCCTTGAGTAGATCAAAATATCATCGATAAAAACTATCACACACTTGTCCAAGTACTTCTTAAATACTCTATTCATTAAATCCATGAAAGCCGCTGGGGCGTTGGTTAGTCCAAAGGACATTACCAAGAACTCATAATGCCCATACCTGGTACGGAACGCTGTCTTGGAAATATCTTCAGGTTTAATCTTTAGTTGGTGATATCCAGTTCTCAGGTCGATCTTGGAAAAATAAACAGCATCCTTTAGCTGGTCGAACAGATCGTCTATTCTAGGTAATGGGTACCTGTTCTTTATGGTTAGCTTGTTCAACTCTCGATAGTCTATGCACAACCTCATGCTCCCATCTTTCTTTTTAACAAATAAAACTGGTGCTCCCCACGGAGACACACTGGGTCTTATCATACCCTTATCCAAGAGTTCCTGCAATTGGATAGATAATTCCTTCATTTCTAACGGGGCTAACCGGTAAGGTGCTTTTGAAACTGGCGCCGTCCCTGGGGCCAACTCAATAGCAAATTCAATCACTCTATCGGGTGGTAATCCCGGAAGGTCTTGGGGGAATACATCTTCAAATTCGTTGACTACTGGAATATCTTGTAAGTTGGGCACCTCCTTCTGCGTGTCCACCACATAGGCTAGGTAGGCCTCACTTCCTTTTCGTAGCATCCTTTTGGCCTGAGCCATGGTCAAAAATTTCTGCGTCTGCCTCTTTCCTCTAAATGTAACTTCTTTCTTCCCGGGGATATTTAACTTAACTTTCTTCCCTTTACAGTCTATCTGAGCATCGTTGCTAGATAGCCAGTCCATCCCCAAAATCACATCAAACTCCCCTAATTTAAAAGGAATCAGATCAACACTGAAAGATTGCTCCCCTATGCCTATCTCACAGGCGGGGTGAATCTGGTTAACAGGAATAATTTCATGATTGGCTATTTCTACTTGTAAGGGTTCTATCAAGGGTTTAGCCTTAAGTCTTAATTTACGCGCAAAGTTCTTTGATATAAAAGATTTAGTTGCTCCCGAATCAAATAAAACATTTGCACTGACTGAATTTAGAGAAAGGGTACCTGCTATCACATCTGAATCTTTCATAGCATCCTGGACTGTCATGTTGAAAGTCCTCGCAGTAGGTGGCTTATTAGAAGCAGCCCTGCTTGCTCCCGAAGCTGCTGGTTTGTTCATTGGGCATTCCTTCTTCCAATGACCCGAGCGTCCACACTGATGACAATTGGTGGGTGGAACGACGGCAGGGGTTAATGATGGGCACTTATTTGAATAGTGGCCCTCCCGACCGTACTTAAAACAGGTTACTGGCCTTCCTTTACACTCCCCAGTGTGATTCCTTCCACATATGTTACAGGCTGGCAATGGGGGTCGAGATTGGTTGGAATAGGACGTTCTTGACTTCTGACCGCCCTGGCTCACACTCACACTCATTGGTCGCTTAAACCCAGTGTTCCTTCCTGGTAGGGACACTGCTCCTCGATTAAATCTAGTTGGGAAGCTCCTTCCTGCGGAACCTCCACCTATGCTCATACTTTTCCTCTTTATTCCTTTCTCCTCTCTTTCCTTCTGCATCTGTTCACTTCCAACTTCTACAATCGTTGCCTTTTGCACCAGAGTGGCATAGTCCGTAAGCTCAAGGATTGCCACCCTATTCTGAATCCATGGTTTCAGTCCCTGCTGAAACCTCCTAGCTTTCTTTTCCTCGGTGCTCACAAACTCCGGCACAAACCTTGATAACTCAGTAAATTTCGCTTCGTATTCTGCTACAGACAAGTTATTCTGCTTTAGCTCCAAGAACTTGAGCTCCATCTGGCTTTC
Source organism: Apium graveolens (assembly GCF_009905375.1). Lineage (NCBI taxonomy): Eukaryota > Viridiplantae > Streptophyta > Magnoliopsida > Apiales > Apiaceae > Apium > Apium graveolens. The sequence continues at coordinate 55,039,987 of NC_133647.1, forward strand.
CATAAACCTCGGGAAATACTTTCCCAGAAACAACTGACTAAATCTCTCCCAGGTTATTATAGCATCTGTCTCCATGTTTTTCTTGGCCTCCCACCAGTAGTTAGCTTCTCCTTTCAGAAGGTAGGTAGCAAATACAGTTTTCTGTGCCTCATCGATACTCAAAATCTCAAAAGATTTCTCCATCTCCTTTAACCATGCCCTTGCCTCAACTGGGTCGGCTGATCCATGGAACTCAGGGGGCTTAAGGGACTTAAAAGCCCTGAAAGAGTTTGCCACTGCATTGTTACTTCCTTGAGGGGGTGGGTTGGGTTGACGTTCTAAATTCTGCCTTAGGAGTTGCATAAACTGACCCATGGGATCCATGCCTGGGTTTGGTACTGGTTGCTCAACCTCGGTTTCTCCTTCTTCAGCCTCTATCTCAAATCCCTCAACATCATATGTTTCCTCTTCTTCTTCATACAGGGAGTCATCCTGTTCCACATAATCCTCATCTTCCTCTTCACTGTGTTCTTGGTTTCTATTGTCCTGATTATGGCTTCCCTGGTCCTCAGACCCAGGGTTCGCCCTAGTTCCAATCTTTCTTGGCGGCATGATTCTGATAATAATAAAAACAATTATTGGGAAAATTCAACGTTAGGTCACAATCATATACAACATTGTGCCTTGCACAGCTCTTATAATGGGGAGAACGTATAACGCAGTTCTATTATTTTAAGAAAGTTCTAATACGAAGTGCAGTAATAATAATAATAAAACAGTGATCCCGTCACTATGGAACTGAACTGAAAGGAAACAAATATATACATAATGCGAGAATACAAAGTTTGATCTGGTCAAAAGTACAACAGTGCTACAGTCATCTGTCCCAAAAGAGATACACAAGAGTCTATCTGTCTAGTCAGAAAAAGGGATGCTATATACAAGTCAACTATCCCGGAAAATTGGCTCTTACTAAGGCCTCGGCTAACTAGACAACTAGACTATTCCATCATCAATCCTGAATCACACACCGGAACGGGTCAGCTCCCAAACCCTTTCCATCGCACGACGGAAGATATAGTCGGCCTGTCGCCTGGAGATCCTACCATGCCTGTCCCCCTGGAGAGATCTGAGTCTCGCTCGGGACGTGAGCTCTATCCCCGTAAGCTCCCTCCTCAAGGATCGGGGTATAGAAGCCCTGGTCTCATAAGCTCGGGTACGCCTACCCGCCCTCTCTACATCCAACTCCCTCCTGGCCTCATCCAGTCGGGCCTCGGCAACAGCCACTCGGGTCCTCAAAACATCCTGAACATATCCATGAGCCAACGAAGACTGCCTCTGGGCAGGGTCAAGAGGTGGTGAATCCGGAGCCGCTGAGGGTGCCTCCTCGGTCTGCCTAGGCTCGGAAGTATGGGTCTCTGAGCTGTCATCATCGGGAATCCAAGATAGTGGTGGAGGGGTAGGGGCTCTGACCACCGGAAGTGTGGGTAAAGGGATACCAGCATACACTACCATAGGTCCAACACGCTCCTCAGCTACTGGGACCTCATCCGGGTCCTCCTCATCTGAAATAGCAATGACCTCCGTCTCTGACTCCTCTGAGGGGTCCTCCTCATCCTCCTCCATCTCAGGCTCCTCCTGATCCTCAACATCTAGCAGTGCCTCATCATGCTCACGCTCGAACATCTCAGGGTCCTCCATCTCAGGCGCCTACACATTAAACGAGCTAAGTTACTATCATGATACTTATAAGGGTTCCCATAAGGGTTTTAACTGTCAGCACTACTTTAAGTAGTCCGACCATGAACTTGGCAAGAGTTCTTATTATCTTTGTGAATTTATTATTATATCGTCGCATCATCTCTGAGGTTTATAACGCTTAGCTCTGATACCATTTCTGTAACACCCCCAGATCCGGGGTCGGGGATCCGGGTTGTCACGGTCTTTCTTTCCACAATATCACTTCACTTAATTAATAATAAATAACCTCATACTGTGACCCCACACTAACACACACCACAACCCGTTATAGTCTCAGAGATGAAATTGAAATAAGTACAAGTCTTTGAATCCACAATTTAAAATTATTACAACCCAAAACGATTACTTGATAATTTACAGTTAATTGCCATTATCTGCCACAAGTTATAATTATACATAATTTGATTCTCAAAAGTAGATGGTCTAAACTACCATGGATCTACCTCTGCAGCTATAGCAGCTACAACATCAGCGGGAAGACGCGGGACGCTTCCCACGCGCTTGCGCTGGGTCTGCTGGAGTCTGGCCATCTCTCCTAACTATTGTTGTGTGATGAAGAAATAAAGCAAGAGTGAGCCTTACAGCTCGCAAGATAATATGTATAGTGATAACAATAATATAAGTATCTAAATGGATACTTACTAGAATCTCTATCATGCGTAAGATAATTACTTACTAGATATAAGTAAAAACAAGGAATGAAGTTACCAATACTTCACCACACTTATATCTTATATAAAGCTACTTGAACTGCCACCGTTCAAAGTATTATAGGTTTTAAGAAAACATCCCATAGATGAGACCACAAGTTAAGACTTGAATAGATTCAATCTTTGAAAGATTATTGAATGAAAAAGTTATGAGATACTTTATTTAGTCCCGGTATATATATATCCACATATATATACCCCTTTAAACATTTCCTGGAACCTCTGTTATGTAAAGTATGAACAGAGTTTGAAACATCCAATGAATTTTGGAAAGGAAAAGAATTTTGGCATAAACCCGATATCTCGCTGATCAGGCAAAGATACCAATAAGTAACCTTTTCTACTGTAGATGGATGAATTCCTCACCGGTCATCACCCTGGCCGCATTAGGACCTCGCGCTAGACCGTACCCCGGCCCCTCACGCGTTGATGGACTGCCACCCAGCCACTTACACAATAATAGACCGTACCCCGGTGTAATAACCCCAATTTTTGGAAATTTTTGAAACCCTTATGAATAGTGTTTTTGCTGAACGAGAAAACTTTTCATGCCACGCTATGTAGGGGTTCTGTTATTGATCTTATGGGATATTATTAGTACTCTATGAGGTATATAAGTGTATGTAAAGATCGTCAGAATCCAATTCCGAACACTTTGGTTTTTCCCGGAAATCCACAAGATATGGAGAGAATTGAGTATGAGGTAACAGGATAAAAAGGATTTAAATTAAAGGATTATAATGGAGGATCATAAAAAGGAATATAATGTATTGAGAAAGGTTAAGGGAACCTAAGTAATAAGATCCCGGGTATGATCCTTCAAACGATAAACGAGAACGAAAGTTAAGCGAACCGTATAACAGATCAGCGGTCATTAGGCAAACGATTAGGAAGTTAATCAAAGGGATTAGTGGGAATGATGTCATCCAACCAATAGAAAGAGGACAAGGAAGGAAGGATGACATCATGTGGATGAGATAAGCATGACATGGGAAGGAGGAGGTGTGGTGGCTTTGTAACCACACAAATCCAAGGGCAAGAAGGTACTTTACTAAATCAAAAACAAAACCAAATCAACCAACCAAAAGATCAAGACAAGGCAAAACACAAAATTCTCTCTTCTTCTTCATAAACCTCTCGGGTTCTTTTCTTAAATTTTGAAAGTCCAAGCTCCTCCACTTGTTATTTTCCAAGGTAATTATCCTAGCTTCTCCTAGTTAAGTTACATACTTCCTATAAGTTTAAGCTTCTAATTCCAAGCCAATCTTTTACTATAAATCATCAAAGAAGATGGTGAATAGTGTTTTCAAGAACTAAAATTTGTGTTCTTGAAGTTTTGTTTAGATTAAGCTTGGATAAGGGCTTTAAAGGTGATTCCAAGCCATCCTCTTGATTCTCCACTCTCCAAGGAAGGTATAAACTACAAACCCTAGCTTTAGTTTTGAGTAATTAGGATTGAATGTGTTTGATATAGCATATGTGAGGCATGATGCTTGATTGGTTGAAGTTTGGTTGAGTTTGTAGAGATTAGTTGGTTTTGTTGCATTGTTGGAGTTGTAAATCTTGGTAATTAGTTAAAGAACCTAAGTAAAGCTTTTAGTTCATGTGAGGAATAAGTATAAATGGTTAATGTGCATTTGTTGGGGCTGTTATGATGTGGTTTGGAGGGATATTGGTTGTATGATTGATTTGGGGTTGATTTGTGGTTGGTATTGAATGGTTTAAAATTGGGAAAACGCGTAAACATAGCCGTCGTAACGTCCGATTTTCTTTGGACTGTTTTTGTGCATAGCATTAGGACCCGAGAACCCCCTGCTAGATTATGACCACTTCCATGTTTAGATAGCTCATGTTACGAGCTTCGTTTTGATATGTAGTTCGTTCGATTCCGATGCACGGTTTAGGAGAAACGACCGTTTCAAGTAACGGCGTTTCGCGAACGAAACTTTTTCCCTCGCCTTACTTTGAAACATAGATTAAAGACCAAAAAGGGTTAAATAATGTATGAAACATTTATGGTAAGTGTGTTAGGCAGTTGGTAAGACACTCGCGAAGGAATCGCTTTAAAACTCGTAAAGGTTAAATTATTAAAAATGGTGGAGCCGAGGGTACCCGAGTGGCTTAAGCGAATCAGTGAGCGCAAAACAAGCGTTAGAGTCTAAGTTAGTTAAAGTATAGATTTACAAGTGATTTTGGTTTAATTCCAGCTTACTTGTTGTTTATAGGTTACCAGACTCGTCCCGAGCCATTCGTAACCCCAGTCGCTCAGGCAAGTTTTCTACCCGTTATACTGTTGTTGTGATGTATATATGTATATGCATTATCTTGCGATAGATGCATGATGTTTATATTAGCAAATGTTGCAATATATTGAAGCATGCTGCTATGGTATATATATGCATGCCTGTTTCATATTCTTTCCATATATAATTGTTGATTCAGTTGATAATACCTATGCTAGAGGATAGCGGTAACTTGCATATACCCTTAGTATAGGGACCCAAAAGGTAGAAATATTTTCTAAACCGGGAGTCGAGGATCCCGAGTAATCTTGTATATATGGATATGGATATATATATATATATTTATATATATATATATGGTTATAGTTTTCCAAACTATTAATCGAATAAGGTTTATTCGATAACTTTAAACTTTATTTATTTAAATGAATATTATTTTGAATATTCATTCGAGGACTTATGACTCCTTTTATTTATTTATTGAATATTATTTGAATATTCATTTGAGGATGTATGACTCCTTTATTTTATTTAATGAATATTATTTATAATATTCATTCGAGGTATTATGACTCAGCTTATTTTATTTATTGAATATTATTTGAATATTCATTTGAGGATCTATGACTCCGATTATTTGCTGAGATATATTCTTTAATTTATTAAAGAATAAGGTGTCGATAATCAAACTTATTTTTGATTATTCAAATAAAGATATTACTTTCGTATAAGTATATCTTTGATTATTTGCTATTCATTTCAAGTATAAGTTTTAATACTTCTACTTCAATTATTTTATAAAGATTATTTTTTTTATGGGAATATTATTTAAATAATAATATTCAGACATTTTCTAAATATTCCGGGGACTGATTTACTTCATTAAATCAGTTTTACTCCAAACACTCTTTAAAGTGTTTTCGAGTCTTTAAAATGATTTTCAAAAGTTAGAGCGGATCCCAAAACTATTTTTATATTTAAGATCTTCCTTTTAAAAAGGGGATTTAAATACTCGCTCAAAACCTGGGGGATCCGGCTCGGTGGTGTGTTTTATATTCGCAACAAGGTTGCTGTCTTGGTAAAAGAGTTTTTGATTACTTACCCAATATTCGGGAAGTAAAATTCTTGGAACAAGTTAATCCATTAACAGGCATCGCCTGGGAAATATCGGTGAGTTTTCCTTTCCAACTAGGTACGACTTCTTGGTGGAGCCGTATCAACAAGTTTCTACTTGGGGAAAGGGGGAAACGAGCTTTACGTTTCAGAGTCATGGATTTCATCTGAACTAGGAGTGGCGTAAGTGGTCGAGTAGCGCCGGCCCAGCCTTATTATATTGGCCCAAATGGCCTGGAAGTTCCGCTAAGGCGGTCCATTCCTTAGGAGTTCAGTGTTCGGTTGACAAGTAAATCCGACAGGTTCTCCTCTACATGTAGAAAATGGTGGGGTTGTACTACTACGACTGATCATCGTAAGTGGTCTTCCTGGCGCGGTAAACTCCCGTAATGAGTTCATCATCCAATTGGATATTTCTGCAACACTACCCAAAGCACTTCGATAGAAAGGCTACGGTTGGGCGATTGTTGAGTGTTGGCAGGGTCAAGTTTTCAAAATAATGTTTGCATCAAATGAAGTATCTCATAACTTCATTTTATTTTGATGATATTTTAAAGGTTGAATCTATTCAAGTATTATCTTGTAGTCTCGTCTATGTGATGAACTTTGGAAACTAATTATAACTTGAATGGTGGTAGTTCAAGTAGTATTTGGAAAAGATATAAGTATATTGGAGTATTTTGTAACTTCATCTTTTAAACTTATATCTAGTAAATGATTATCTTATGCATGACAAAGATTTTCAGAAAAACGTTGAGACAAGGTTAGATATATGAGATCACCTTGCAACGATATTTTTATACAGTTATACACGGGAATTCTGTGTGTATTATGCATGGAAGAGGACTTCCAATATTTTGAAAAGTATATATGTATATATACTGAATATTTTGCGACTTCATCGCATTAAGATATCAAACTTGGTTCATTTCTTTTGACCAAGACTTTCATGAGTATTATGAGTAGGCTCATATATTGTAAATCATTATACATATTATTTTGGTGGGCTTGCTGCTCACCCTTGCTTTATTTCTTCATCACACAACAACAGTTAGAAAAGGTGGCCAGACTCCAGCAGACCCAGCGCAAGCGCGTGGGAAGCGTCCTGTGTCTTCCCGTTGATGTTGTAGCTGCTATAGCTGCAGAGGTAGATCTATTGTAGATCAGACCATCTACTTTTGAGAATCAATTATGTATAATTATAACTTGTGGCAGATAATGGCAATTAACTGTAAATTTATCAAGTAATCATTTTGGGTTGTAATAACTTTTAAATTGTGGATTCAAAGACTTGTACTTATTTAAATTTCATCTCTGAGACTATAACGGGTTGTGGTGTGTGTTAGTGTGGGGTCACAGCATAAGGTTATTTATTAATTAAGTGAAATGATATTGTGGAAAGAAAGACCGTGACGACCCGGATCCCCGACCCCGGATCTGGGGGTGTTACAGAAATGGTATCAGAGCTAAGCGTTATAAACCTCAGAGATGATGGGACGTTAAGATAATAAGTTCACTAAGATAATAAGAACTCTTGCCAAGTTCATAGTCGGGCTACCTAACGTAGCACTGACAGTTAAAACCCTTATGGGAACCCTTATAAGTATCGTGATAGGAGCGTAGTTCGTTATCGTATATGGTAGCGGGACTCCGAACCCTGAGGTTGAGGAGCAACATCGCGATGATGTTTTATTAGTTATTGGAGATCAGATTGTGGATCCGATAGAGTGTCCTAATGCAGGACCGGATGATGCTGATATTGAGGATGTTGTCCTAGTAGGGATAGTTGTTGAGAAGGACCCCATGGAGGATCCTGACAGGATTGGATAAAGGACCACTGATGAATTGATGACCATGGTTAGGTCGACTACCAGAGGTAGGATTGGCCGGTCACTACCGGAGGTTCGTTCAAGTTTGTAAAGATAGTAACCCCTTTAACGCGGCTTACTCGTAAGACTGAGAAGTTCGAATGGACAGAGAAATGCGAGAACAGCTTTCAAGGACTGAAGCAGAGGTTGGTGATGGCCTCTATGCTGGCATTGCCGGATGGAAAAGGAGATTTTTTGAAGTGTAGTGACGCTTCGCACTAGGGCTTAGGGTGCGTGCTTATGCAGCACGGTAAGATAATCGCGTCTGCGTCAAGACAATTAAGGTAATATGAAATTTGATATCACCGCCCATGAGCTTGGGCTCGTGGCAATAGTTTTTCCCTAAAGATTGGAGGCACTACTTGTATGGAGAGAAGTGCAAGATTTACACAAACCATAAGTGCTCTAGTACATTCTTACATAGAAAGAGCTCAACATACGCCAGAGGAGGCGGTTAGAGCTAATCAAGAATTATGATTGGGAGATTCTTTATCATTTGGGGAAAGCCAATATGGTGGCTGATGCCCTTAGTAAAAAGGAGAGACTCAAGATGATAATGTCTTTTGGGGAGTTTATAAGAGATTTTGAGAAAATGGAAATAGAAGTGAAGGTAACCGGAGCCGGTACCGAAAAGCTGTTTGAGATTGCAATACAGCCCGAATTATTGGAAAAGAAAATATTGTGCCAGTAAAAGTGATGAATGAAGGCAGAGAGCCAACAAATAGATATGAGATTAATACCAAGAAAGATGATAAAGGAATAATGAGGCATTCCTATAGAAATTGGGTTCCAAATGTTCAAGAGCCTAAAGATGAAATCTTAGATGAAAGCTAGTTTGAGGAATAAGATTTAGAGCAAACCCTGAACGTGATAATCAGGGAGGTCGCAATTAGGATATAAAGAACCCGGAAAATAATAAAGTGGAAAATGAAGATTTTAAATTAAAAGATGACTCCAAGTATGGGGAGTAGGAAGAAACATTTAGACTGAGGAAACAAAAGTCGAGCGAGATAAGGAGACCCAAGACGGTACTCCTATACGGAAATTCATGGACCTGTATAAAAAGAACTTAGACTATTATCCCCAACCACCACCCTGAGGAGACAGTGCAGTGAGAAATTCTTTCATGACCTTTAAGTCGCTAAGCTCTCAGAGTTCCAAGGAACAAGCTGACCCAGTCGAGGCAAGAGCCTGGCTAAAGGAAATATAGGAATCATTTGAGATTCTAAATGATTGACGAATCACAAAAGACTATTTTTGTCACTTACCCTCCTAAGCGAAGGGCCCCTACTGGTGAAAGGCCAAGGAAGGCACGGAGCAAGAGATTATAATAAACTGATTTAAGTTCAGTCAATTGTTTTCAGGAAAGTACTTCCCAAGGTTATGGAGATAGTGTAAAAGCTTAAGAGCCAGAACAAAGGCAGACGAGTATGATGAATTATGAATCTAAGTTGTAAAAGTTATCAAGATTCGTTCTGAAGACACGAATCCAGAATGACGGGATGTTTGAAATCAATGCTTATGTTGTGTTGGTTCATGAAATAACGATAAGAGAAAGGAATATAAAGGCAAGAGAGTTTGAGGAATGATAAGGGAGTTGGGTATGAGGAAACCCTAAAGACTCGTAGAAATAGAAATAGAAAAGTAGGTAATCGTCCGGATGAGAGTGATTCACCATGAGTTAAATTGATGGTTGAAGGTATAAGAGATACATATATTTTATCCCCTGTAAGTTGGGAAGATTCGAGGAAACCTTGAGATAATTCGAAGGATAAATAATGAGACGCGGATAGACTGAGGAGACAAGAAAGTAAGAAATTAAGAAAATTGGGTGAAGGAAGTGACCTTCAAGAAGGTAAAGTGTAAGACCGGTGGCATGATACCCAGAAAGGGAGACGCCAGATATGAAAGATATCCCAACATTGAGATGACTGTTGAGATAAACAACAAAAGTAAATAAGGAATTATTAAGAAGAAGTTCATGTTGAACATGACCAATATCTTCCAGAACATCCATGTTATCATTACCAAATCAAGAAAGAAAAGTGGATGACCATTGTTATCTTTTGGAGGCCATATGGATTGACCTCAATTTGAAAAAGGATGCTATTATGAAGTTAGGTATAGACTATCGAGGTGGGAATGATTGAATCAGACACCCTTATCAGGGATATATGACTTGATTTATCCATGGAAGGATGCAGGTACCTTTTTAAAGGTGGAATAAAGGATAGAACATCGGTAACTTAAAACGAATCCTAGGGGAATGCATAAAGGTTGGCATTTCACCCTTAATAGGGATAGTATGAGTTTTGACAGTATGATTGGGAAAGGGTTAAGGTAACAACAACCTTTAAGAATCAGTGGAGAAATTTTTTCAGAAGAATATAGACAATGGTTCTAGTATTAGTAAATGGTATTGTGATATGCCCTGTATCTAGGGAATACAGGAGGAACGATTGAAGGATAACCTTAGAGGTTTTACAAGGAGAAAGGTAATATTCAAAATTCTCAAGAACAAAAATGTTGATAAAGGAAATATGACGTAATTATAATGATGCCAAGGGGGGTACGTGTTAAACCACGAGAAAGTATGGATCGAACCAGTAAAGGTCGAAATTATTCAGGGCAATTAGGACTTAAGATAAAAAGATGTTCTAAGTATGATTGAGAGTCAGTCGTGACAGTGATTAACCTCTAAAGACTGAGGCAATAACTTATGGAAAAATGGTGATATTTTTTTTTTTTTTTTTTCTTTTTCTCTCTCATCAGATTTTAAGGAAAACATCTTCACATAAGCTGTGATTGAAATAAGGTAGAAAATTTATTTGGAGATGGTTAAAGTGACATTGACTGTAAGAAAATTTTACTATCAGGAAAGGCCAAAGAGGTGGCCGACACTTTAAAGGTAAGAGGATAATTATAGGCGCTTGTGCCAAAAGAATACAGTGATGATGGTTAAAACTGTGAAGGTTGTATTATGGTTTGGAAGATTGACATTCCTCCTGATGACTGTGCAATACCCAACCGTAATAGTAGTTGGTAAAGGTTTAATTCGTGTAATTGCCATGAACGGGCTATCTATCTTATAAGGTCCTATCTTGAGATAAGCCAGAACCATGTTTCAAAAAGGACTAGATGAACCCTTGAGTTAATTCTTCTATTTAGGGCGTATGATTAAGAATGGTATTAACCTGCTATCGTTGCTTCGATTGAAACTCTTCTGCACTTTTATTTGCTTCATGTCATGAATGTATGTCAGGATCACGAGTGTTCTTCATGAATTGTGATTGGTGGTTATGTTAATTTCTTAGGAGAATTAGATACGACATGTATGGACTCCGTATGGTTAGCTATTAAGACTTCATGAAAAACGAATGACGACAGTAGGTCAGTGGTGGACCATAGTAAGGCAGCAATGATTCTGCGAGTATTGAGCTGATTACAACCGTGAGAGTTGTATTGGAATGGGTGTTGAGATTGAGTACCACTAATCGGGTCGTGGTAGTGTATAAGTTATCATTAATAGACTAATTAAGTAGAGTATCTACATAGTGAATTATTATTCTTTCTTATCAATAGAGAGTCGTATTATTATACGAGGAAGGTTGCGGTGCAAGCATAGAATTCGAGTAACGATGATGTCTAGAATGAGATCCCAGATTCGATTTTCGATGTCGAGGGAGTTTCAAAGGTAATTGTGTATAAGCTCGAGGAAGAGCATGGGTCCATAGAATGATGGACGGGATAACGAAAATATTTAGGCACGAGAAATACGATGCTATAATACTTGATGTTGATATAAATACATATATGTTTTGTTCTTCTATGACAAACCTCTATAGTTCAGAGGTAGGTTCCAAGCCAGATATTTTGTGGCAGTATATTTTTTTTCATATATACAATTCTCTTCAGTTCGTTCTTTTCTCTTCTTTTCATTTCATGTAAGCTGAGAAGAACAACCCTTCCAGAAGGGGAGGTATTGCCGAATGACTATCTATCTTTGTGATAGAAGCCTAGTAGGATACCACATGTTGTTTAATTGCTTGTCAAGTACTAAAGGCTGGCCACCTTCTGTACTAACTATGCAATATAACAAGTGTTCATGATCATAGTGATCTCTCAACAAATTCCCTTACTTCTATTTGATTGATCAAATTTTGGAAAATAGAAACAACTGAAAAAGGAGTAATAAAGTGGTGGTAGTATGCGGAATGGGAACACATTCGTGATACTAAGGTTGACGTGGTTATTAAAAGGTTATAGAATGCTAACGAGCAAAAGTATAACCAGTATAATATTAGGAACGGAAGGTAGTAGCGATTACGAACTGGAAAAGAATGGGTATTGAGAAGCAGAAGCTCTAATGTTAAAAGCAAAATGAGAGTCTGTGTAATAGACTTGAAAGAATTTGGAATGATCACTTAATTCGGATTGAGTTATCTTACGACAATAGATCATATGTCATTATCGAGATGTCGCCTTATGAGATCCTTGAGGGAAGACAATGTCGATCTCCCTTATGTTAGGATGAAGTTGTAGAGCGCAAGATGCTCGGACCCGCAGTAGTCCAAAGGACCAAGGATATGATAGATCTAATCAGAGGACGGCTGGTAGTAGCCCAAGATGGTCATGATAAGTATGTTGATTTGACACGAAAGGATAAAGAGTATGAAATAGGGGACCTAGTAATGTTATAGGTATCCCTTGGAAAGGATTGATGAGGTTCGGAAAGAAAGGAAAGCTAAGTCTACAATTTGTTGGACCCTTGGATATATTAAGACGTTTAGGAAGTTAGCATATGAGCTAGCCCTAACCCCGAATATGTAGCAAGTTCATAACGTGTTCCACGTATCAATGTTAAGGAAGTGTAATTCAGATGCCAGATAAATAGGGGCATATGAGCGCATAGATATGCAACCCGACGTAACCTATATGGAGCAACCAGGAAGGGTTATAGAGTGAAAAGGAACGAGTGCTTAGGAGAAGGATTATCAAACTAGGAAGAGTTTGGTGGTAGAACCACAATGTGGAAAATTGACTCGAGAGTTAGAAAGTGTAATGCTAAGAAAGTATCCCCATTTGTTTTCTATCTGATTCCGGGACGGAATCCTTTTAAGGAGGGGAGACTGTAATAACCCCAATTTTTGGAAATTTTTGAAACCCTTATGAATAGTGTTTTTGCTGAACGAGAAAACTTTTCATGCCACGCTATGTAGGGGTTCTGTTATTGATCTTATGGGATATTATTAGTACTCTATGAGGTATATAAGTGTATGTAAAGATCGTCAGAATCCAATTCCGAACACTTTGGTTTTTCCCGGAAATCCACAAGATATGGAGAGAATTGAGTATGAGGTAACAGGATAAAAAGGATTTAAATTAAAGGATTATAATGGAGGATCATAAAAAGGAATATAATGTATTGAGAAAGGTTAAGGGAACCTAAGTAATAAGATCCCGGGTATGATCCTTCAAACGATAAACGAGAACGAAAGTTAAGCGAACCGTATAACAGATCAGCGGTCATTAGGCAAACGATTAGGAAGTTAATCAAAGGGATTAGTGGGAATGATGTCATCCAACCAATAGAAAGAGGACAAGGAAGGAAGGATGACATCATGTGGATGAGATAAGCATGACATGGGAAGGAGGAGGTGTGGTGGCTTTGTAACCACACAAATCCAAGGGCAAGAAGGTACTTTACTAAATCAAAAACAAAACCAAATCAACCAACCAAAAGATCAAGACAAGGCAAAACACAAAATTCTCTCTTCTTCTTCATAAACCTCTCGGGTTCTTTTCTTAAATTTTGAAAGTCCAAGCTCCTCCACTTGTTATTTTCCAAGGTAATTATCCTAGCTTCTCCTAGTTAAGTTACATACTTCCTATAAGTTTAAGCTTCTAATTCCAAGCCAATCTTTTACTATAAATCATCAAAGAAGATGGTGAATAGTGTTTTCAAGAACTAAAATTTGTGTTCTTGAAGTTTTGTTTAGATTAAGCTTGGATAAGGGCTTTAAAGGTGATTCCAAGCCATCCTCTTGATTCTCCACTCTCCAAGGAAGGTATAAACTACAAACCCTAGCTTTAGTTTTGAGTAATTAGGATTGAATGTGTTTGATATAGCATATGTGAGGCATGATGCTTGATTGGTTGAAGTTTGGTTGAGTTTGTAGAGATTAGTTGGTTTTGTTGCATTGTTGGAGTTGTAAATCTTGGTAATTAGTTAAAGAACCTAAGTAAAGCTTTTAGTTCATGTGAGGAATAAGTATAAATGGTTAATGTGCATTTGTTGGGGCTGTTATGATGTGGTTTGGAGGGATATTGGTTGTATGATTGATTTGGGGTTGATTTGTGGTTGGTATTGAATGGTTTAAAATTGGGAAAACGCGTAAACATAGCCGTCGTAACGTCCGATTTTCTTTGGACTGTTTTTGTGCATAGCATTAGGACCCGAGAACCCCCTGCTAGATTATGACCACTGCCATGTTTAGATAGCTCATGTTACGAGCTTCGTTTTGATATGTAGTTCGTTCGATTCCGATGCACGGTTTAGGAGAAACGACCGTTTCAAGTAACGGCGTTTCGCGAACGAAACTTTTTCCCTCGCCTTACTTTGAAACATAGATTAAAGACCAAAAAGGGTTAAATAATGTATGAAACATTTATGGTAAGTGTGTTAGGCAGTTGGTAAGACACTCGCGAAGGAATCGCTTTAAAACTCGTAAAGGTTAAATTATTAAAAATGGTGGAGCCGAGGGTACCCGAGTGGCTTAAGCGAATCAGTGAGCGCAAAACAAGCGTTAGAGTCTAAGTTAGTTAAAGTATAGATTTACAAGTGATTTTGGTTTAATTCCAGCTTACTTGTTGTTTATAGGTTACCAGACTCGTCCCGAGCCATTCGTAACCCCAGTCGCTCAGGCAAGTTTTCTACCCGTTATACTGTTGTTGTGATGTATATATGTATATGCATTATCTTGCGATAGATGCATGATGTTTATATTAGCAAATGTTGCAATATATTGAAGCATGCTGCTATGGTATATATATGCATGCCTGTTTCATATTCTTTCCATATATAATTGTTGATTCAGTTGATAATACCTATGCTAGAGGATAGCGGTAACTTGCATATACCCTTAGTATAGGGACCCAAAAGGTAGAAATATTTTCTAAACCGGGAGTCGAGGATCCCGAGTAATCTTGTATATATGGATATGGATATATATATATATATATTTATATATATATATATGGTTATAGTTTTCCAAACTATTAATCGAATAAGGTTTATTCGATAACTTTAAACTTTATTTATTTAAATGAATATTATTTTGAATATTCATTCGAGGACTTATGACTCCTTTTATTTATTTATTGAATATTATTTGAATATTCATTTGAGGATGTATGACTCCTTTATTTTATTTAATGAATATTATTTATAATATTCATTCGAGGTATTATGACTCAGCTTATTTTATTTATTGAATATTATTTGAATATTCATTTGAGGATCTATGACTCCGATTATTTGCTGAGATATATTCTTTAATTTATTAAAGAATAAGGTGTCGATAATCAAACTTATTTTTGATTATTCAAATAAAGATATTACTTTCGTATAAGTATATCTTTGATTATTTGCTATTCATTTCAAGTATAAGTTTTAATACTTCTACTTCAATTATTTTATAAAGATTATTTTTTTATGGGAATATTATTTAAATAATAATATTCAGACATTTTCTAAATATTCCGGGGACTGATTTACTTCATTAAATCAGTTTTACTCCAAACACTCTTTAAAGTGTTTTCGAGTCTTTAAAATGATTTTCAAAAGTTAGAGCGGATCCCAAAACTATTTTTATATTTAAGATCTTCCTTTTAAAAAGGGGATTTAAATACTCGCTCAAAACCTGGGGGATCCGGCTCGGTGGTGTGTTTTATATTCGCAACAAGGTTGCTGTCTTGGTAAAAGAGTTTTTGATTACTTACCCAATATTCGGGAAGTAAAATTCTTGGAACAAGTTAATCCATTAACAGGCATCGCCTGGGAAATATCGGTGAGTTTTCCTTTCCAACTAGGTACGACTTCTTGGTGGAGCCGTATCAACAAGTTTCTACTTGGGGAAAGGGGGAAACGAGCTTTACGTTTCAGAGTCATGGATTTCATCTGAACTAGGAGTGGCGTAAGTGGTCGAGTAGCGCCGGCCCAGCCTTATTATATTGGCCCAAATGGCCTGGAAGTTCCGCTAAGGCGGTCCATTCCTTAGGAGTTCAGTGTTCGGTTGACAAGTAAATCCGACAGGTTCTCCTCTACATGTAGAAAATGGTGGGGTTGTACTACTACGACTGATCATCGTAAGTGGTCTTCCTGGCGCGGTAAACTCCCGTAATGAGTTCATCATCCAATTGGATATTTCTGCAACACTACCCAAAGCACTTCGATAGAAAGGCTACGGTTGGGCGATTGTTGAGTGTTGGCAGGGTCAAGTTTTCAAAATAATGTTTGCATCAAATGAAGTATCTCATAACTTCATTTTATTTTGATGATATTTTAAAGGTTGAATCTATTCAAGTATTATCTTGTAGTCTCGTCTATGTGATGAACTTTGGAAACTAATTATAACTTGAATGGTGGTAGTTCAAGTAGTATTTGGAAAAGATATAAGTATATTGGAGTATTTTGTAACTTCATCTTTTAAACTTATATCTAGTAAATGATTATCTTATGCATGACAAAGATTTTCAGAAAAACGTTGAGACAAGGTTAGATATATGAGATCACCTTGCAACGATATTTTTATACAGTTATACACGGGAATTCTGTGTGTATTATGCATGGAAGAGGACTTCCAATATTTTGAAAAGTATATATGTATATATACTGAATATTTTGCGACTTCATCGCATTAAGATATCAAACTTGGTTCATTTCTTTTGACCAAGACTTTCATGAGTATTATGAGTAGGCTCATATATTGTAAATCATTATACATATTATTTTGGTGGGCTTGCTGCTCACCCTTGCTTTATTTCTTCATCACACAACAACAGTTAGGAAAGGTGGCCAGACTCCAGCAGACCCAGCGCAAGCGCGTGGGAAGCGTCCTGTGTCTTCCCGTTGATGTTGTAGCTGCTATAGCTGCAGAGGTAGATCTATTGTAGATCAGACCATCTACTTTTGAGAATCAATTATGTATAATTATAACTTGTGGCAGATAATGGCAATTAACTGTAAATTTATCAAGTAATCATTTTGGGTTGTAATAACTTTTAAATTGTGGATTCAAAGACTTGTACTTATTTAAATTTCATCTCTGAGACTATAACGGGTTGTGGTGTGTGTTAGTGTGGGGTCACAGCATAAGGTTATTTATTAATTAAGTGAAATGATATTGTGGAAAGAAAGACCGTGACGACCCGGATCCCCGACCCCGGATCTGGGGGTGTTACACCCGGCCTGTCGCTTATGCCGACTCAATCAAATGGACTTACTTCCCGAACATTGGGCAAGTAATCAAATTGTTTTCTCAAAACAGCAACCTCGTTGCGAATATAAAATACACCACAGAGCCGGATTCCCCAGGTTTTGAGCGAGTATTTAAATCCCCTTAAAAGGAAGATCTTAAATATAAAAAAAAAGAGTTTTGGGATCCGCTCTGACTTTTACAAATCATTTTGAAGATTCGAAAACACTTTAAAGAGTGTTTGGAGTAAAGCTGATTTAATGAAGTAAATCAGTCCCCAGAATATTTAGAAAATGACTGAATATTATTATTTAAATAATATTCCCATAAAGAATAGTCTTTATAAAAATAATTGAAGTAGAAGTGTTAAAATTTATACTTGAAACGAGTATTAAATAACCAAAGATATACTTATATGAAAGTATTATCTTTATTTGAATAATCGAAAATAAGTTTGATTATTGACATCTTATTCTTTAATAAAATAAAGAATATATTTCAGCAAATAATCGGAGTCATAGATCCTCAAATGAATATTCAAATAATATTCATTAAATAATATAAATTGAGTCATAAGCCCTCGAATGAATATTCAAATAATATTCAATAATAATATATAAAAGAGTCATAAGCCCTCGAATGAATATTCAAATAATATTCAATAATAATATAAAAGAGTCATAAGCCCTCGAATAATATTCGAAATAATATTCAAATAAATAAAGTTAAAGTTATCGAATAAACCTTATTCGATTAATAGTTTGGAAAACTATAACCATATATATATATAAATATATATATATATATCCATATCCATATATACAAAATCTACTCGGGATCCTCGACTCCCGGTTTTAGAAAATATTTTCACCTTTGGGTCCCTATACTAAGGGTATATGCAAGTTACCGCTATCCTCTAGCATAGGTATTATCAACTGAACCAACAGATATATTTCAAGAATATGAAACAGGCATGCATATATACCATATCACATGCTACAATATATCGCAAGAATTTGCTAAATAACCAATATGCATTTATCGCAAGATCATGCATATACAAATGTATACATCACAACAACAGTATAACGGATAGAATACTTGCCTGAGCGACTTGGGGGTGAGAAAGGCTCGGGACGAGTCTGATAACCTATAAACAACAAGTAAGTTGGAATTAAACCAAAATCACTTGTAAATCTATACTTTAACTAACTTAGACTCTAACGCTTGTTTTGCGCTCACCGATTTGCTTAAGTCACTCGGGTGCCCTCGGCTCCACCATTTTTAATAATTTAACCTTTACGAGTTTTAAAGCGATTCCTTCGCGAATGCCTTACCAACTGCCTAACACACTTACCATAAATGTTTCACACATTAATTAACCCTTTTTGGTCTTTAACCTACATTCCAAAGTAAGGCGAGGGAAAAAGTTTCGTTCGCGAAACGCCGTTACTTGAAACGGTCGTTTCTCCTAAACCGTAAATCGGAATCGAACGAACTACATATAAAAACGAAGCTCGTAACATGAGCTATCTAAACATGGCAGTGGTCACAATCTAGCAGGGGGTTCTCGGGTCCTAATGCTATGCACAAAAACAGTCCAAAGAAAATCGGACGTTACGACGGCTATGTTTACGCGATTTCCAATTTTAACCCATTCACAAACAACCCAAATCAACCTCAAATCCAACATACAACCATCCTCCATCCTTATCACATCATAACCACCCCAACCAATTCAATTTAATCTTTCATACTTATGCTTAAACTTAACTTTAATCATTCTTAAGTTCTTTTAAATCAAAACCACAATAATTACCATTCCATTCACTACCATACCAAATCTCAAACTCTAAATCATAACAACAACTACAATATCAACCCACTACTCAAAATCACCTTATAATATATATGAACCTAGGGTTTGGAAATGGTATACCTTCCTTGAAGTGGTGGGTGGAGCTAGGAAGCCTTAAGAAGCTTTGAGAAGCCTTAGGAAAGCTTGGATCTTCAAGAAAAACAAGAAAAAGTTCAAGTTAAAAACTTGAAAACACTATTCATTGTCTTCTTCTTTGATTAAATGAAGAAGTTAGAGAAAGAATTAATGGCTTAAACTCATGATATAGCCATAACTAAGCATAAAGATGATTAGGGAATTTTCTTACCAATTTAGGATGCTTGGATCTTGATTTTGAAAAAAATCTTGCCTTTAAAAGTGTAAAAGCCGAGAGCTAAGATGAAGAACAAATGCCTTGGTTGTTTTTGATTTTTGATGAAATAATTTTGCTAGCTTGGTTGGCTTGATTTGTATTTGATTTAGTAAATTACTACCTTGCCCTTGAATTTGTGTGGTCCTTATTCAACCACACCTCATTCCTTCCCATGTCATGCTTACCTCATCCTCATGATGTCATCCTTCCTTCCTTGTCTTCTTTCTATTGGTTGGATGACATCATTCCCATTAATCCCTTTGATTAACTTCCTAATCGTTTGCCTAATGACCGCTGATCTGTTATACGGTTCGCTTAACTTTCGTTCTCGTTTATCGTTTGAAGGATCATACCCGGGATCTTATTACTTAGGTTCCCTTAACCTTTCTCAATACATTATATTCCTTTTTATGATCCTCTATCATAATCCTTTAATTTAAATCCTTTTTATCCTGTTACCTTATACTCAATTCTCTCCGTATCTTGTGGATTTCCGGGAAAAAACCAAAGTGTTCGGAATTGGATTCTGACGATATTTACATACACTTATATACTTCATAGAGTACTAATAATATCCCAGAATATCCATAACAGAACCCCTACATAGTGTGGCGTGAAAAGTTTTCTCATTCAGCTAAAACACTATTCACAAGGGTTACAAAAAGTTGAAAATTTTTGGGGTTATTACAGTTTTTAAAATGAAATTATAATATCCAATTCTAAATCATTATTCATTGGTCACTTGATACCATAGCTCTTTTCACTTGATGATCATTATTCTCAGTCTTGTCAATGTGACTTGCTGAGCTAGTTAGGTCATTTGTGCGATGTTGTTTATGTTCTTTTCCAGTTAAGAAGGAACCTGTTGGTAGCGAGGATCCCCAATCTAGTGTGAGAGCTAGGAGTCCAGGTTGATGGAGTTAGGCTAGCTGACAGCTTTTGGAATAGTTTAAGTTTATCAAGTTTGTAATAATGTTTAATATTTCAGTTGTAAGTTTGAATAGTTGGGATTTGGGCGTTTGTAATATAAGTGTGTGTGTGTGGCTTGTGTGCATACTTTAACCTGTTGCGATCCGTGGTAGTTGGTAAGTAGGGTCACTGTATATTATTATTATCTTTATCATTTTTATAGGCATGTTATAAATAAGGTGTGTGTGTGTGTGGACCCCAAACTTCTGACCCGATTTTGGAGGGCGCCACAAGTTTGGTATCAGAGCTACAGGTTAAAAGTCACTGACACAAGCCTAGGTTGACGGGAATGGGT
This sequence comes from Apium graveolens, assembly GCF_009905375.1. Lineage (NCBI taxonomy): Eukaryota > Viridiplantae > Streptophyta > Magnoliopsida > Apiales > Apiaceae > Apium > Apium graveolens. The sequence goes on from NC_133647.1 coordinate 55,060,611, forward strand.
AGAGGGTTAAGATTAGAAGTAAGAAGTAGAAAAAAATAGAACATCGAGAGGTTGAGTGCGACGGTACAACAGGTATCAGTATAATTCGCGTTGTGGTTCGAGATTCTTATATTATGATATGATTTCAGATAACAGTGATGGCCGACTCTTTCATCCCCGTATCAGCTGATCACTCAGAGCCCTCAGTTAGAGGACCATCTTCAGATCCACGTCCTGTTGTTCCACCGGTGTTGGCTATTTTACCTCCACCTGTGTTGCAGCCCATACCACTGCAGGCTATTCCACCCCAGGCATGAGGCCACCTATCAGAGGACCCCCACCAGCTGATTCAGATTCCACTGGGCATTCAGTTGCGGGTGCCCCATTCCAGTCTACATTGTATCCTATTCCTTATTACCGGTATGAGGCTCTTCTATTGGAGCGTGATTCCTTATTGGCACAGATCCGAGAGCTGCAGCATATCATCAGGACTACAGATGTTAGTCATGGTGTGAGGGAGCTTCGAGAGGAGATCCATGTGACACGCAGGATTCTTGAGGCTAGGCTACATGGAGCTATATTACCTGGCCGAGGACCTAATGCATTTATGGGATGGGCTAGTGAGGTGATGGAGGATCTTGAGAGGCTAGGCGGACCAGAGTTTCCTTGGAGTTAGATCCAGAGATGGAGATGCTGATCAGTGTTGTTGTGGTTGTTTAGTATGTACAGTAGTGTGTAGTTTGTATTAGTAGACTTTTGGGTTGTATTCATAGACTAGATCTACTGACTAGTGAGTAGGTTTGTTGTACCCCTTTTGCTTTTACTTCCAAAGCGTTTTAATGCTTGTACTACCTAAAACTTTGATCTATATATCAGTACCTTTTCCTTTCCAGCATTGTCATTTACATTACTGCACCTATTTTACTTTACCTTCTTTATTGCACTCGTTATACCCCTGTGATACCATATATCCTATTCCCTTAACTGTTTATATTCTGTAAAGGAGCATGCAATTTACTTAGTTCAACTGTTATAACTGTTTTCAAAAAGAGATATTTCTGTTTTACAAAACTTTTCTTTTATGCAAAGGATTTGATTTAAAGGCTAAATAAGTTGTTTGATTCTTTACAGAAAATGCTTCCCAGAAGGAATACCCGCACCAACACCCAGAATGAAGAAACCAACAACAACAATAACAACCAAGATGATACTAACCAGAATGTAAACCCAGGACCTATAGACCCATCAATAGCTCAGATTCTTCAAATCTTGGCTCAACAAACAGTTCACCTGACTCAACAGCAACAAAGGCAAACCAATCCCCATGTAACTTTCAAAACTTTTCAGGCGGTAAACCCACCAGAATTCAAGGGTTCCTTAGATCCGATTGAAGCGAATATTTGGTTAAAGGAAATAGAGAAGTCGTTTGCTTTAGTTAAAGTGAAGGAAGAATAGAAGGTGGAGTTTGCAAGTTATTATTTGAAGAATGAGGCCACCTATTGGTGGGAGACTGTGAAGACATTGGAAGGTACATATGTTATTACTTGGGAGAGGTTCTGTAATAACTTGAATTTTTGAGACCTTGTAAAAACGTTTAATGAATAGTAACCCTGACAGACGGGGAAAAAATTTTAGCCCACACTAGTGCATGAGAAAATGAGTTTCGGAGTTGATATTATGATTATACGTATCAAATGAATGTATGTAAACGCTATTAGTTTTCGAAGAAAACGAACTTTGAAAATCGACCATATTTACGACTCATCGAGAATTACGGGAATCGCAATATAATTACAAAATTAAAACACTACGGATTTATATCAAAGTATGATAATTCAAAATATAAGGAATAAATACGAAAGGAATTATGTCACGAACCATTTACGAGGAAGTAATTCGAAAACGTTTAAGCGACCGAGCGAATGCGTAAACGATTAAATAAATGTAATGCACTAACTAACCATGGTAAGAAAGTAACCATGTTTACTTTATCAAATAGTGAGCTAGAGATAGGATGATCAACCAAAGCTAATAGAATAGTAAGCTAATGAAGCTAAGCAAGTGGCTTAGCTTGTAATCTACCACAAGCTAGCTAGATTTGTCTCCAAGATTGGCAACATAAATTAAAACCTATGATTCTAAACTAGAGAATATCAATCAATATAAGATATCACAAGCTACCACTTGCATCATTCCAAGAAGCAACCAAGAAATAAACACTTCTTCTCTCCCACTTCTCTCCATTCGGCTTTCTTCTTCAAACCAAGGAAATCAAAATCAAAACCTCAAATTCTAGCCATGGATAAATCCTCCCATTAATTCTCAAGCTTCTTAACAAACAAACTAAGGTAAGATAAATCTTTGAGCTCTTTTTATCAAGGTTTGATGGGTGAAATAAAATCAAGAAAGTTGCTAATGAATAGTATGAATAGTAACTCGTCTTTGGTTTCTTGATTTCAATGGCGGTTTTAGGTTCCAAAAACTATACTAAGCACTCCCAAGACTTCACCATCATCAAGAACACATCTCAAGCTCTCAAGAAAGGTAAAAATATTTGACCCAAACTTATTTAAGATTTAAGTTCATGATCCTTTTAGTATGTAGTTGTAAACCTAGTTTTGGTAGTGGTATTGTTGAAATCTTGATATTTAGCTAAGTAGATTTAAGGTTGATTGTTGTTTCCTCAAGAACATGATGTTATTGAGAGTAATTAGTGTGTTGATGATGATATGTTGATTTTTGGTGGTAGTATAAAGATTTAAGGCGTAAACGAAACTGCGATCGTAAACGTAATCTCACTAAATGAACAAAACGTAACTTTAAGTTTCTGCAGAAAGTCCCGAGTATGTAAACTGTAGTTTCTTGAAAAACAAGTTGATTATGATAGAAAATGTTATAAGGATCATTTAAGCGCTTGAATCGCTTGATTCCGATTTACGGATCAAAAGTTATGGCCGTTTTACTAAAAGTGGTTTACGCGACAAAAACTGTTTCGAATTACGAACTTTGAAAATATAAAAGATCCATTTAAAAATGTTCCTAAATCATGAAATATTTACAGAGAGTAATAAATAAAGTTTATTATCTTACATAAAAATTTCAAGTAAAAATGTTGATTTTTCAATTTTATAAAAATGTCGGAGCCGAGGTCGCGCGGAGTACGAATGTCAAAACAACCCCCTGTTAGGAAACTGTCACTTCGGGATTTTTACCCCTGTTACCAGAAAACTAATTTCAAATGATGTGTTCTAAATTTTATCTAGATCGCGCACGTAAAAACGGTGCATTAATTGAGTTAACGGTTTGAGAGATATTAACATTTTAGTGAAAGTGGTTTGAATAGTAAAATTCCGTAGTTGACCAAACTTTTGAAATGCTTTTCACCTAATTAAATTCATTTTATCAAAATGAAACTTTTAGGATAAATATCAAAATCACTCAAGAAGCTACTCTAAGTGGTTTCATATTAAAATATTAATTTTAAGATTTATTAAAAATGATAGAGTGCAAGCCGCGTAATAGTAATATTCGATAAAGTCAATTCTAGAAGACCACTTTGACCGTCCGTTTCGACCAAGAAGTGATACTTATTTAGATTCGGTAAAATAATGAAAGTTATGAAGTATTAAACTTATTAGAAATATAAGTTGGTGATGAGAGTAGGAATACTGATTAAGATTATGATGTTTGTTGATTAGAAAACCCGGAATGAGAGGAAGTCGGGGAAACGTGTCTTGGACTCCAGGCAAGTTTACGAACCCAATTCTATTTACTGTTATGTTGTGAAAGGATTGTTTTATTATCATTACATAAGTACCATGTTTGCCATGATACGTAGTTATTGAATTTTCGCATGATATAGCGATGTTGTACGATAAGTATATATCGTGAAATGTTAAATTCCGCTATAAGCGTGACATATTATAATAAGACCGAGAGTCGGTCAGAATTTCAAGATAAAAACCCGGGAATCATTCCGGTGATATTATAGGACGACTACAAGTCCATAGTAGTACGTTTTAAAGGAACTCAACGTCCACTTACCAATATTAAACACCTCGAGCTTTTATTAAAACGATTTCCAAAGATCGCATTCCCTCAACTATACTGTATCATTTGGACAAGAAATATTTACTTACTATTCATTTATTAGGGAGAAGTATTCTCCAGTAAATATTTACTTCAATCTCAATTAAATATTAAAGTTTTTAATGTATTAAACATAAATTAGTTGAGGAATATTATTTTATTTTTTTAAAAGTAAACTTCTTCGAGGTTTAATTATTTATCGATTATCATTTAATAATTTACTATTTATTAAAGGGTTTATTTATGATTTGAAAATCATAGAACCGAATTTAAATTACGTTCTGATTTTTGAAAATCATTTGAATAATTTCAGATCGTCGGAGAATATTATCCCGACTTATTTAATATTTTGAATATAGTTTCAAGGAGCAACTTTTCCCCCTTATTTAATTATCTGTTGACAACGATCAACTCACATCCTTAGTACTTCCTCCGAAAATTTCGGAAGTACGTATATATATATACATTTATATCTTAGTAAGATAAACTGTTTCTATCAACAAGCAAAACGCTTGGGGAACTTCGATATGGTTCGAGTTCTCTGGTACTATGTGTGCTAGATGGACTACCAAAGGTTAGAATTCTTTTAAAAGGACAAGGGAGGGGTAGAATCTGGTACTATGTGTGCTAGATGGACTACCAAAGGTACCGCAGGCGAAGGTACTCTATGTACTCAGGAACTTGTGAAGTATGTGTATACCCAAAAATGGGACACGTAGCCCGAATGCGGCAAGGGTGATAACTGGGATACGAAGGTGTCGTCCTTCTACTAGTAGAAAAGGTTACTATTATCGTATTACGACTGATCATCGTATGCGGTGGCTCTAACGAGTGTCCTATTCTTCCAATTGGAATTGTGATGTAATACCGTAACTTAAGCCTAGGCGCTGGGTTTACTATTATGGTATTTGCAGGTTAATAAAATCGACTAAAGGATTGTTTTCATAAAAGGTGTGTATCACCAAGGGAAACTATTTTTGAATAAAATATAATTATCAAATATGATGTTTTACGTGAGTTTATCATACAGTCATTTTCACACTGTACATTATTATGCTGGGCATGCTCACTCTTGCTTTCTTTTAAATGACACAACACAACAGATAACCAGTATGTCGGTGTGGGACTTAGTCGCTTGCAGTCATGGGGAGGATCCCTGGCAGCTTTGTCTCAGGTCTGCCAGAGTATCAGAAAGGTATAAGATATCAGTCGTAATTATTATAACTTTATATAGAGGTTATGAATAAGTGTTTGAGATCCTGTAAAGTACATTTGAGTTTTAATAACAGATGATACTTGTTGTACTTCGTTTCTAAGGATATAACTTGTGAGTGTGTGAGATTGGGGGTCTGTGATATGGAATTATTGTAATATTGAGTTAATACAGGTTACACATGATTTGAAGGATTTCGTGACGACCCAGATTCCTGACCCCAGATTTGGGGGGTGTTACAGGTTCAAATAATTGTTTTTAGAAAAAAAAATTCCTAAGTTTGTTCAAGATCAGATGGAGCTGAAGTTTTTAGAGCTAAAGCAAGGAAATATGTCGGTAGCTGATTATGAAAGTAAGTTTGAAGAGTTATCGAGGTATGTGCCATCATATGTAGACACTGACAGAAAGAAGGCCAAGAGATTCCATCAAGGTCTGAAGCCATGGATCAGAGGGAAGGTAGCCATATTTGAATTGGATACCTATGCAGGAGTTGTACAGAAGGCCATGATTGCAGAAACTGAGAGTGAGATGTCCCAGAAAGAAAAAGAAAGTAAGAAGAGGAAGTTTGAAGGAAATGAAGGACAGTCACAACCAGGGAAGTTTCCAAATTTTAAGAAGGGCAAGTTTCATCCAGGGAGAAATTTTAATTTCAAAAAGCAAAATGCAGGCGACGGAGGTCAAGGCAACCGTCCAGTCAATATAAATCAACCAAATAAGTTGAGGTTAACTTTTCCAGATTGTCAGGTATGTGGGAAGAAGCACAGAAGAGTTTGTAATAAGTTGAACGTGGTTTGTTTCAAGTGTAATCAGAAAGAGCACTATTCGAGGGAGTACCGCAATCAGCCAGTGAGAGAACTAGTAAACAAGGATCAGCCTACTCGGAATCCAGCGGTTAAGGTTCCAGCTATTGGATTTACATGCTTTAAATGTGGGAAGCCAGGACATATAGCCAGGGATTGCAAGACACCAGCCCAGTCAGTAATGCATTAAGAATTATGGGATCTACTCCAGCAGTAAATGAGAGTCCAAGGGCTAGAGTTTTTGATATGTATTTAAGGGACGCTATCCAGGATACTGATGTCGTGGCAGGTACGCTTAATGTGAATTCTTTATATGCCAAAGTGTTAATAGATTCGGAAGCAACTCGATCGTTTATTTCTCAAGATTTTGTTAGTAAGTGAAACTGTTCAGTTGAGTATTTAAATGAAATAATGACTGTGGAATTAGCAAATCAAGAACGTATATCTGTTAATCAAGTTTGTGGGAATTGTGAAATTGAGATTTCTGGTAATAAGTTTGTGTGGATTTGATGCCATTTAAATTAGGAGAGTTTGACGTTATCTTAGAAAAGGATTGCTTATCTAAGCACGATGCCCAGATAGATTGTCGAAATAAGAAGGTAATGGTGAAGACGCCTGACGAGAGGATAGTAACGTTTAAGGGCCAGAAACAAGCAAAGAAGTTCTTAACGATGATTCAAGCTAAAAAGTTACTATGGAAAGGATGCGAGCATTTCATTGCTTATGTGATTGATAGAAGTCAGGAGCCAGCAAAACTTGAAGATATTCCAGTAGTCAATGAATTTCCAGACGTATTGCCCGATGAGTTACCAGGACTTCCTCCAGATAGAGAAATTGAGTTTGCGATCGACTTAGCACCTGGAACGGAACCAGTATCCAAGGCCCTGTACAGAATGGCACCCGTTGAGATAAAGGTACTAGCAAAGCAATTGCAAGAGTTGTTAGAGAAAGGAGTAATCAGACCCAGTTTATCCCCGTAGGGTGCATCGATACTATTTGTCAAGAAGAAGGATGGAAGCATGAGACTGTGCATCGATTATCGGGAGCTCAACAAGCTTACAATCAAGAACAAGTATCCGTTACCCAAAATTGATGATTTGTTTGACTAATTAAAAGGAGCCAAGTACTTCTCCAAGATCGATTTGAGGGCGGGACATCACCAACTAAAGATTAATCCAGAGGATATACCAAAGACAGCTTTTAGGACGAGGTACGGACATTATGAATTTTTAATGATGTCTTTTGGATTAACCAATGCCCCGGCTGCATTCATGGACCTGATGAACATAATTTTTAAGGAATACTTGGACAAGTTTGTTATTGTGTTTATAGATGATATTTTGATTTATTCACAAACAGAAGATGATTATACAGAACATTTGAGGACAGCTTTGGAGATTTTGAGGAAGAAAAAGTTATATGCTAAATTCTCGAAGTGTGAGTTTGGTTACAGGAAGTCCAGTTCTTAGGACACATAGTCAGTAATGAAGGGATCAAAGTGGACCCAGCGAAGATTGAAGCAATTACAAATTGGAAAAGACCGAGAACACCAACAGAGGTAAGAAGTTTCTTGGGATTAGCGGGATATTATCGCCGATTCGTTCAAAATTTCTCAAGGATTGCGACACCATTGACAATACTTACACGGAAGAATGAAAAGTTTATATGGAATGATAATGTGAAGAAAGTTTTCAGGAATTGAAGCGAAGATTAATTACAGCACCTGTTTTGTCACTTCTAGATGATCAAGGGAATTTCATAATCTATAGCGATGCTTCCCATAAAGGACTCAGACGTGTTCTGATACAGCACGATAAGGTTATTGTGTATGCGTCAAGGCAATTAAAACCACATGAATAGAAGTATCCTACTCATGATTTGGAGCTAGCGGCTATAGTATTCGCTTTGAAGATTTGGAGACATTATCTATATGGAGAAAAATGTGAGATTTATACGGATCACAAAAGCTTAAAGTACATATTCACACAGAAGGAGCTTAATATGAGACAGAGAAGATGGTTAGAGTTAAATAAGGATTACGACTACACGATCAACTATCATCCCGGTAAAGCAAACGTTATGGCGGACGCGTTAAGTCGGAAATAAAAGTTGAATATGTTATTAGTACCCGAAGAGATATACAAGGAATTTCAGAAACTGGAATTAGAGATTAGAGTTTGCAAGCCTGATGAAGCAAAAGTGTATAGTATGACTTTCCAGCCAGAGTTATTAGAGAAGATAAGGAAGTGTTAAGAAGAGGTAATGGATCAGAACATTAACCGTTTGGTAGGTGAGGAATTGTGCATGTAAAAGGACGATCAAGGTATTCTTAGGCTTTCTTCTAGAATTTGGATTCCACCAGTGACGGAGTTGAAGAATGAAATTTTACAGGAAGCTCATAATTCAAGGTATTCAATCCATCCAGGGAGTACCAAAATGTACAGAGACTTAAAAGAAAATTATTGGTGGCCAGATATGAAGAGGGAGATTATAGAATGGGTTAGCAGATGTTATACATGTCAGAGAGTTAAAGCAAAGCATCAGAGACCAAGTGGATTGTTGCAACTATTAGAGATTCCAGAGTGGAAGTGGGAGCATATTGCCATGGATTTCATAGTTGGATTACCAAGGATGAAAGGTAATCATGATGCCGTTTGGGTTATAGTGGATAGACTTACCAAGTCAGCTCATTTTCTGCCTATAAATGAAAGATTTTTATTAGACAAATTAGTCCATATGTACCTAAAAGAAATCCTAGTTCGTCATGAAGTTCCTGTGTCTATCGTATCCGATCGAGATCCGAGATTTAATTTGAGGTTTTGGAAAAGTTTTCAAGAATGTTTGGGAACGAGACTGAATATGAGTACGGCTTACCATCCACAGACGGATGGCCCAGAGTGAAAGAACAATCCAGAAAATCGAAGACATGTTACGTGTTTGTGCTATTGATTTCAAGGAAGTTGGGACGATCATTTACCCTTGGTAGAATTTGCTTACAATACAGTTATCATGCCAACATTGGAATGCCACCCTATGAAGCTCTTTATGGACGCAAATGTCGATCTCCCGTATATTGGGATGAAGTAGGAGAATGCAAAATACTTGGACCTGAATTAGCGCAACAGACAAAGGAAGTTGTTGAAGTTATCCAGAAGAGATTGATAGCAGCACAAGACCGTCAAAGGAAGTATGCAGATCAATCAGGGAAAGATATGGAATTTGAAGAAGGAAATCTGGTATTACCGAAAGTATCTCCGTGGAAAGGATTAACCAGATTCGGGAAGAAAGGAAAACTAAGCCCTAGATATGTCGGACCTTTTGAGATTCTAAAGCGTGTTGGCAACATAGCTTATGAATTGGCGTTACCCTCGCACATAGAGCACATTCACAATGTTTTCACGTATCGATGCTTAAGAAGTATAATCTAGACTCCAGGCATGTAATCGAACACGAGCCAATAGAGCTTCAAACAGATTTATCATATGTAGAGAGCCCGATAGAGATTCTAGAAGAAAGAGAGAAAGTGTTAAGAAATAAAGTGGTAAAGTTAGTAAGAGTACTGTGGAGAAACCCAAAGGTTGAAGAGTCAACCTGGGAGTTAGAAAGTGATATGAGAGAAAAGTACCTTCATTTGTTTTCTTAGGAAATTCTGAGGACAGAATCCTTTTAAGGGGGAATGTTAGGGCGAAATTATGCGCTAATAATACGCGCAAGTATACGCGTTCGCAAGTAATATAGAATACTTTCTAGTTCATTCCCACAGAGACTCAGACTAATTATGTTCAATTAAACTCACTCACCACTGTATGATTACTTCTCAATATCAAGACAATAACACTTAAATTTGATTAACTAATTATTAACTATAATTAACTACTAAAATTAAACACTTAATTAACACGTAGAATTAACAATATTAAAATACTCATGAGATCACAACATAATTACTACTTCCTTCAATAGCCATTGTTATACCCTTAGCATGCAACAGTGATGATTTTAATCGAATAACACGAAAACTGATAAAGCCAACTTTCATTGTACTAATACCATTCTACCAAACATCCACAATTAAGATAGAAGTTGAATAGGCATCAATTATGTTGAGTCCCTATATGTCTACAAAAATTGACAACATAACGATTTAGAACAAGTTATTCCTTTTGATTACACAGGGCGAATAAAACGGTTAGAGTTACCCACTAATCATGCAACATCATACATGAACCTATGCTAGCATGGCAAGTTCTAAATCTCAAGATCCACCGTCGCTTCACAAGAGATTAGCATCCTATCTTATATGTCCGTGACGCACATAAGACGAATACGCACAACTATACTAGATATCATACAATCATCACACACTAAGAGTATTAAACAACTAACTAAAGAATTCCATAGTAAATCCGTTACGACCCCATGATCACGATTAGCCCATGTTAGCACTCATCGTCATCATGGGTTCATATGAAAACATGATAAATAAACACAAGAGAATAATAACTAAAACTACTTATATTAACCAGAGTACGTCACAAGAGTAAATAGGTTCAAAGTAAGAAAACTAGCATCCAATGTTACAACGAATAAAGAATCACAAGAAAATATGCTTCCTCTTCGTTGCGTGTGCTAAAACGGTCTTCTTCCTTATCTCCTTCGCTCCTTGATTAATACAACGATCCAACCTTAGTGAAACGTCTCTGAAATCTACTTATATAGGAGTCCCATAAAACCCAGATAGCTCAGAAGTAGGAGGCAAACAGAAATAGGAGTCTAAAATAATTATTCTGAATTTACCACCCTGCACGGTCGCTCAGCATAGCTGAGCGGGCGCGCTCAGCATAGCTGAGCGGGCGCGCTCAGCATAGCTGAGCGGGCGCTCATACCCTTTCTGGAAAAATGATCTGTTTGCTCCGTTTCTTAGCTACAATCTGCTCCTATCTTCCCACTTGCAATGCTAAACACATGCCAAGACTTATTATTGATGAATTCCTCTCCCGAAATGCAACTAATACCCTAAAATGCACAAACACTAGAAAAACGCATCAAATACACAAAATACTTGATTTCAAGACAACAATTTAAGCTATTATAAGACGTTCTAAGTGGTATAAAAAACATGCATGAATGCAATCTATATGAAATGCAGCGATCCCCCTTACTACGACTAAACCAACGAACTTAACGACATTTCAACAAATGCAATTAGGCGAATAAAGATCAATCAAATCGTGCAAACTAACATACAACCAGAAACGTCGTGTGTGCAGATGCTTAACAGATATGGTTTAGAACTAGATCAACTATCATGACTCAACTATCCTCAAGGCAATCGCATGATTGTACAATGAATAAAAATTCTAGGCACAAAGTGACTTATAACACTTCAAGACTCCTGGAGCTTATTACGGAATCATGCTTTTATTTATAACAACAATGCTTATTTGACCGTGCAATGAGTGAGGTCCACAAAAGACTTATACAATGGCATCCATGTAGCGAACGTTAGGTTAGCGGATCCCAGACTATAAAAGCCTTAGGTCACTAGGCACAAAGTCCCCTAAGAACTTAATAACTTGAATACCAAAGAGCCACTCGTGATCAATTATGCATTAATTCTTTATTTATTTATTTTTCTCTTTTTTTTCTTTTCTTTTTCTTTTCTTTTTTTTTTCAAAATTTCTGAGCAAGTGCGTTTCGCTCCATCTTGCTCAACCCTAGACTACTCGCATAAACACACGAGCATAAAATTCTAAGCATAAAAAGTAGATTAGCCTCGAAAACCATCAAACCATAACAACCATCTAGTCCTCTAAAGCATTCCCTAAGACTTACTGAAACAAGTGTTTCTAGCATGCATATCAACCTACACGATTCAACATCACTTTAACGCTATCACTACACTCGCATCAACATCACAAATCAATTGGTAAATCAGCGCAAAAGGGAACATGGCATATGCATGAGCTACATGACATGATAAACAAATAAAGCTATAAATAAATAATAAAAAACTATATGGCAAAAATTATGCAATTATGAACTATACTATCATGAACATGCAACTATATGACACACACAAAATATTCCTTAACTACCACCCCCAAACTTAAAATCTTCATTGTCCCTAGTGAAGGTAGTAGAAGGGAACATAGGGTATACCTACTCGGAGAGATTATCATCATCATCACCCTCAGAGGGTGGTGTATCAGGAGGCGGATATGCAGAGTCTTCACCAAACACTGGCCACTGGATGTCAGCTCCAAGGCCTCGAAAAACAGTCCCTAGTGCAAGGGTGAGCTCCTGAGCAAACCTGCTCTGCGTCTCGTACATAGCATCCATCCTCCGTGACAGCCTCCTATACTGGGCATCAGCCATCCCAGCACCCTCCTGAGCTCTAGAAGAACCAGCCTCATCACGCCTTGGCCTCGCCATGGTAGCACCTCGTGCTGGACGCCCTTCTAGAAGACGATAACCCAGTCCATGCTCCTCGGGCTCACCACCGGTCCACTCCTGCATCTCATGCAGAGTCCCAGAGTCAATAGGAACGGCCGACAACTGCACTGCCTCATGAGACGGCCACTGAACTCCCACAGCTCGGCAAAGCTTGGTAACCGTAGATGCATAAGGGATGTTCGTGTGCTTAGCTCCCCTCAAAAACTTCAGAATTCCCTGGTAGATGAACTCACCAAGGTCCACATAGTACTCCTCATTCAAAGTTCCCCACAACAACTGTGCTCTCTCAACTATGACCTCATGTGCATGCGAAGTAGACAAAATATTAGCACAAATAAAAGCATTCCATGCACGGGCATACCTGTTCATCGTAATCGCCGAAAAGTGGCGATACTCATTAGTTCCAGTCTTGAAGGTCCATATTGTGCCCGGCCTACAGAGAGTAGCACAAATCAAATCCAAGTCAAAATCCTCAGCAGTCTTCTCATTCCAGTTCTCCTCCGTGGGCTTCCTCTGTCGCTGCCCAATCACACGGCGAATCGTCGTAGGGTGATAATCAACCGTCATCCCCCGGACCACAGAATACCCATTCTTCTCGGCCTTCGCATTCGCATAGAACTCGCGAACCACGCTCATCGGCACTGCTTCAGGAGACTCACAAAAAGTAATCCACCCATTCTCCGCAATCATAGGCAACAACTCAGCATCCCTCCCCGATGGTAAGAATCCCCTCTCCTTCAAAATTGGCTTCCCCAGAAGCCTAGTGTACTCCTCTTCAGCAACCCTATCATTCAAATGAGGCCTCGCAGTAGTACCCCTCGAGGAATCAGCAGTAGGGACAGTGATGCTGCTATCGATAGTCCTTGCTCTCTTGGGTACCATCAAAACTGAGTAAAAGTGCTTGAGATTTGTGTTTTTGTGTTTGGGAGAGAGTTGAAGTGTTGAAAGTGTATGGGAGATATATGGATAGTGTATGTATAATAGAGTAGGGATTAGGGTAGAATTTGATTAGGAGTGGGTTTAAGGGTTAAAAACATGAGATATTGGGGAAATAGGTCGTGGGTTATGGGCTGTGTTTGTGTTCAGCAAGCTGAGCGACCGCTTAGCATAGCTGAGCGGGTGTGCTCAGGGGGCGTCTGGAAATTTTTTTTCCAGGCTCCATTTTTCTGATTTTTTTGTGGTTTTGGATAGGTTATTAACTTCTAAGGGTTCCTGTAATAACAAATCATGGGTTGCCTCCCACAAAGCGCTTCTTTTTCGTCATTAGCTTGACATTGCGTACATTCCTCACGTTGACAATAAAACGACACTAACCACTTCCCGGTTTATCGTGTCCCCATAGTAGTGCTTCAAACGCTGACCATTAACCTTGAATGCTTGGTCCGGATCATTCTCAAAACTCTCCACCGCTCCATATGGAAACACAGTTTTAACAATAAAAGGTCCAGACCACCTTAATTTCAACTTCCCAGGAAAAAGTCGGAGACGAGAGTTGAATAAGAGAATTTGTCACCCCGGCATGAATAACTTAGGATGTAGATTCCTATCGTGCCACCTTTTCACTTTTTCCTTGTACATTTTGTTGTTCTCGTACGCTTGGAGTCAAAATTCATCAAGTTCATTAAGCTGAAGCATTCGCTTCTTTCGAGCTGCATCTAGATCCAGGTTCAACTTCTTCAACGCCCAATAGGCCTTATGCTCAAGATCCGCAGGTAAATGACATCCCTTACCATACACTAGTTGAAACGGGGACATCCCAAGTGGAGTTTTGTATGCTGTTCTGTAAGCCCAAACAGCTTCATTGAGCTTTAAAGACCAATCCTTCCTTGACGGATAAACAACCTTCTCTAAGATGCGCTTGATCTCCCTGTTAGACACTTCCACTTGACCATTTGTTTGTGGATGATAGGCAGTAGCAACTCGATGATTCACATTGTAGCGCTGCATCATAGAAGTGAACTTACGGTTGCAGAAATGCGACCCTTCATCACTTATGATTACTCGTGGCGTTCCAAACCTTGTGAAAATCTGCTTATGAAGAAAATTCAACACTGCCTTTGCATCATTATTGGTAGAGCTTTGACTTCTACCCATTTTGAGACATAATCGACTGCCAGCAAGATGTACTGATTATTGCAGGACGAGACAAAAGGCCTCATGAAATCGATTCCCCAAACATCAAAGGCCTCGACTTCAATCATAAAATTTAACGGCATCTCATGCTTTCTCGTAAGATTTCCCACTCTTTGGCTACGATCACACCTTAAAACAAACTGATGAGCATCCTTAAACAAAGTAGGCCAGAAAAAACCTGCTTGCAGTATACGAGCTGCGGTCTTCTCACTACCATAGTGTCCATCATAAATTGTGGAGTGGCAGTCTCGTAATCCCCTCCGTCTCACAGAATGGGATACATCTCCTGATGATCTGGTCAGCTCCCTGTCTAAAAAAATATGGTTCATCCCACATATACCACTTCACCTCATGCAGAAACTTCTTCTTTTGAGTTTGTGGTCAAATTAGGAGGCATTATATTGCTGACAAGATAATTCACAATATCTGCGAACCATGGCTCTTCCTCCTGAATTGCGAACAACTGCTCATCCGGAAAAGATTCGTTGATCAATATCTTACATGTGAAAGACTCGGGATTCTCCAATCTAGAGAGATGGTCAGCTACTTGATTCTCAGTCCCTTTTCGATACTTGATCTCTAACTCAAATTCCTGTAGTAAGAGCACCCAACGAATTAGTCTCGGCTTCGAATCCTTCTTGGAAACCAAATAGCGAATGGCCGCATGATCAGTGAATACTGTCACCTTCGTCCCAAGCAAATAAGATCAAAATTTTTCAAAACCAAAGACTATAGCCAAGAGCTCCTTTTCTGTAGCGGTGTAGTTCATTTGGGCCCCATTTAAGGTCTTGCTAGCATAGTTGACCACATGAAAAAGATTATTCTTGCGCTGCCTATGAACTGCGCCCACCGCATAATCCTCGCATCACACATCATCTCAAAAGGCTCTGTCCAATCAGGTGTGTAATAACTGGTGCAGTGATCAACTCTTCTTAAGAGTCTCGAATGCCGTCAAACAGTCATCATCAAATTTGAAAGGCACGTGCTTCTCAAGCAAGTTGCACAATGGCTTAGATATCTTCGAAAAGTCCTTGATGAAACGCCGATAAAAACCCGCATGACCAAGAAAATTATGGATTCCTTTCACAGTAATAGGTGGTGGAAGATTTTCAATGACTTCCACCTGGCTTTTTCCACCTCAAGACCCTTGCTAGACCTTATGCCAAAATAATGCCTTCACGCACCATAAAATGACATTTTTCCCAATTGAGCACCAAATTAGTTTCCACACACCTTTTGAGTACTGCGCGAAGATTATTCAAACATTCATCATACGAATGTCCAAAGACGGAGAAGTCGTCCATGAACACCTCGACATTATTTCCAATCATGTCAGAGAATATAGCCATCATACATCTCTGAAAAGTGGCAGGTGCGCCACATAACCCAAACGACACTCTGCAAAAAGCAAATGTGCCAAATGGACAAGTGAAGGTAGTCTTTTCTTGATCCTCTGGTGCAATACAAATCTGATTATACCCTAAGTAGCCATCCAGAAAACAATAATACTCATGACCAGCCAACCTGTCAAGCATCTGATCAATAAACGGAAGCGGGAAGTGATCCTTCCTTGTGGCCTTGTTCAACTTTCTGTATTCCATGCATACTTTCCATCCTGTGACTGTTCGAGTGGGGATGAGCTCATTCTTTTCATTTGCTACCACAGTGATACCTCCTTTTTTAGTACACATTGCACGGGGCTCACCCAAGAACTATCAGAAATAGGATAAATGATTCCTGCATCCAACCACTTC